>NC_082714.1:2761011-2916011 GCF_030144855.1 Hypanus sabinus
ACTTCTCTTTAATGTTGTAATCAAACCCACACCCACCACTTCTACTGGCAATTCCTTCAACACTCTCACCACCCCCTGAAGTAGTTCCCCCTCATGTTCCCATATAACAATTACAGCACAGAAACTGGCCATCTTAGCTCTTCGAGTCCCGTGCCGAACACTTACTCTCAACTAGTCTCACCGACCTGCACTCAGCCCATAACCCTCCATTCCTTTCCTGTCCATATACCTATCCAATTTTACTTTAACTGACAATATTGAACCTGCCTCTACCACTTCTACTGGAAGCTCGTTCCACACAGCTACCACTCTCTGAGTAAAGAAGTTGCCCCTCGTGTTACCCCTAAACTTTTGCCCCCTAACTCTCAACTCGTGTCCTCTTGTTTGAATCTCCCCTACTCTCTATGGAAAAATCCTATCCACATCAACTCTATCTATCCCCCTCATAATTTTAAATACCTCGATCAAGTCCCCCCTCAACCTTCTATGCTCCAAGGAATAAAGACCTAACTTGTTCAACCTTTCTCTGTATCTTGGGTGCTGAAACCCAGGTAACATTCTAGTAAATCTCCTCTGTGCTCTCTCTATTTTGTTGACATCTTTCCTATAATTCGGTGACCAGAACTGTTCGCAATACTCCAAATTTGGCCTCACCAGTGCCTTGTACAATTTTAACATTACATCCCAACTCCTATACTCAGTGCTCTGATTTATAAAGGCCAGCATACCAAAAGCTTTCTTCATCACCCTATCCACATGAGATTCCACCTTCAGGGAACTATGCACCATTATTCCTAGATCACTCTGTTCTACTGCATTCTTCAATGCCCTACCATTTACCATGTATGCCTTATATTTGATCTACCAAAATGTAGCACCTCACACTTATCAGCATTAAACTCCATCTGCCATCGTTCAGCCCACTCTTCTAACTGGCCTAAATCTCTCTGCAAGCTTTGAAAACCTACTTCATTATCAACAACACCACCTATCTTAGTATCATCTACATACTTACTAATCCAATTTACCACCCAATCATCCAGATCATTAATGTATATGACAAACAACATTAGACCCAGTACAGATCCCTGAGGCACACCACTAGTCACCGGCCTCCAACCTGACAAACAGTTATCCACCACTACTGTCTGGCATCTCCCATCCAGCCACTATTGAATCCATTTTACTACTTCAATATTAATACCTAACGATTGAACCTTCCTAATTAACCCGTGTGGAACCTTGTCAAAGGCCTTACTGAAGTCCATATAGACAACATCCACTGCTTTACCCACATCAACTTTCCTAGTAATCTCTTCAAAAAATTCAAGAAGATTTGTCAAACATGACCTTCCACACACAAATCCATGTTGACTGTTCCTAATCAGACCCTGTCTATCCAGGTAATTGCATATACCATCTCTAAGAATACTTTCCATTAATTTACCCACCACTGACGTCAAATTTACAGGCCTATAATTGCTCTTAGAACCCTTTTTAAGCAATGGAACAACATGAGCATTACGCCAATCCTCTAGCACCATCCCCATTTCTAATGATATTTGAAATATTTCTGTCAGAGCCCCTGTTATTTCTACACTAACTTCCCTCGAGGTCCTAAGGAATATCCTGCCAAGACCCAGAGATTTATCCACTTCTGTATTCCTGAAAAGTGCCAGTACTTCCTCCTCTTTAATCATCATAGTTTCTATAACTTCCCTACTTGTTTCCCTTTCCTTACCCAATTCAATATCCTCCTTAGTGAATACCGAAGAAAAGAAATTGTTCAAAATCTCCCCATCTCTTTTGGCTCCACACATAGCTGTCCACTCTGATTCCCTAAGGAACCATAGAACATTACAGCACAGTACAGGCCCTTCAGTCCTCCATGTTGTGCCGACCCATATAATCCATAAAAAAAAGTACTAAATCCACACTACCCCATAATTTTCCGTTTTTCTTTCATCCATGTACCTGTCCAAGAGGCTCTTAAATACCCCTAATGTTTTAGCTTCCACCACCATCCCTGGCAAGTCATTCCAGGCACTCACAACCCTCTGTGTAAAAAATTTACCCCTGATGTCTCCCCTAAAGTTCCCTCCCTTAATTTTTTACATATGTCCTCTTGTGTTTGCTGTTGGTGCCTTGGGAAACAGGTATTGACTATCCACCCTATCCATGCCTCTCATAATCTTGTAGACCTCTATCAAGTCCCTTCTCATTCTTCTACGCTCCAAAGAGAAAAGTCCCAGCTCTGCTAACCTTGCTTCATATGACTTGTTCTCCAAACCAGGCAACATCCTGGTAAATCTCCTCTGCACCCTTTCCATTGCTTCCACATCCTTCCTATAATGAGGTGACCAGAATTGAACAATACTCTAAGTGCGGTCTGACCAGAGATTTGTAGAGTTGCAACATGACCTCTCTACTCTTGAACTCAATTACCCTATTAATGAAGCCTAGCATCCCATAAGCTTTCTTAACTACCCTATCAACCTGTGCAGCGACCTTGAGGGATGTATGGATTTGAACCCCAAGGTCCCTTTGTTCATCCACACTCTTAAGTAACTGACCATTAATCCTATACTCAGTCTTCTGGTTTGTCCTTCCAAAATGCATCACCTCACACTTATCCAGATTGAAATCCATCTGCCATTTTTCTGCCCAATTCTGCAGCCTGTGTATATCCTCTTGTAACCTTTGACAACCTGCAGCTCCATCCACATCTCCTCCAATCTTTGTGTCATCTGCAAACTTACTCACTCTTCCTTCTACCTCTACATCCAGGTCATTTATAAAAAATCACAAACAGCAGGGGTCCCAGGACAGATCCCTGCGGCACTCCACCAGTCACCGACCTCCAGGCAGAATACTTTCCTTGCACAACTACCCTCTGCTTTCTTCCTTTAAGCCAATTTTTTATCCAAACAGCCCAGGTTCCACTTATCCCATGCCTCATGACTTTCTGGATGAGTCTCTCGTGAGGGACCTTGTCAAATGCTTGACCAATTTTATCCCTTTTGCTATTATTATAACTGTAGAAACCCTTTGGATTTATTTTCACCTTACTTGCCAAAACAACCTCATATCTTCTTTTAGCTTTTGGTGAGACCGCACTTAGAGTATTGTGTTCAATTCTGGTCACCTCATTATAGGAAGGATGTGGAAGCTGTGGAGAGGGTGCAGAGGAGATTTACCAGGATGTTGCTTGGTTTGGAGAACAAGTCATATGAAGCAAGGTTCGCAGAGCTGGGACTTTTCTCTTTGGAGCGTAGATGAATAAGAGGGGACTTGATAGAAGTCTGCAAGATTATGAGAGGCATAGATAGGGTGGATAGTCAGTACCTGTTTCCCAGGGCACCAATAGCAAACACCAGAGGGCATATGTACAAAATTAAGGGAGGGAATTTCAGGGGAGACATCAGGGGTAAGTTTTTTACACAGAGGGTTGTGAGTGCCTAGAATGACTTGCCAAGGATGGTGGTGGAAGCTAAAACATTAGGGGTATTTAAGAGCCTCTTGGACAGGCACATGGATGAAAGAAAAATGGAGGGTTATGGGGTAGTGTGGGTTTAGTACTTTTTTATGGATTATGTGGGTCGGCACAACATGGAGGGCTGAAGGGCCTGGACTGTGCTGTAGTGTTTCTGGTTCTATGGTAATTTCTTTCTTAAGGTTCTTTTTACATTCTTTATATTCCTCGAGCACCTCATTTACTCCATGCTGCCTATATTTATTGTAGATCTCTCTCTTTCTCCAAACCAAGTTTCCAATATCCCCTGAAAACCATGGCTGTCTGAAACTTTTAACCTTTCCTTTCAACCTAACAGGATCATAAAGATTCTGTACCCTCAAAATTTCACCTTTAAATGACCTTCATTTCTCTATTACATCCTTCCCATAAAACAAATTGTCCCAATCCACTCCTTCTAAATCCTTTCACCTCCTCAAAGTTAGCCTTTCTTCAATCAAAAATCTCAACCCTGGGTCCAGTTCTATCCTTCTCCATAATTATATTGAAACTAATGTCATTGTGATCACTGGACCCAAAGTGCTCCCCAACACATACCTCCATCACCTGACCTATCTCATTCCCTAACAGGAGATCCAATACTGCCCCTTCTCTAGTTGATACCCCTATGTATTGCTGCAAAAAACTATCCTGCACACATTTTACAAACTCCAAACCATCCATCCCTTTTACAATATGGGCTTTCCAGTCTATGTGTGGGAAAATTAAAATCTCCCTCAATCACAACCCTGTGCTTACTACAAATATCTGCTATCTCCTTATAAATTTGCTCCTCCAATTCTCGCTTCTTATTAGGTGGTATATAAATACACCCCTATATGTGTTACTACACCTTTCCAGTTCCTCAGTTCCACCCAAATAGTCTCCCTAGACGAGCCTTCTAATCTATCCTGCCAGAGCACTGCTGTAATATTTTCTCTTGACAAGCAATGCAACACCTCCCCCTCTTGTTCCTCTGATTCTATCACACCTGAAGCAACGAAATCCAGGAATAGTTAGTTGCTAATCACACCTCTCATGCAACCATGTTTCACTAATTGCTACAAAATCATATTTCCAGGTATCAATCCATGCTCTAAGCTCATCCACCTTTCTTATAATGCTCCTAGCACTAAAATAAATGCATTTAAGGAATTCTCCACCTTTTACTCTCTGTTTATCTCTAACAGTGCAAACAACTTTACTATCTTTTTCTTTGTTCTCCCACACATCTGTTCCTGCACTCTGGTTCCCCACCCACCCTTGTATCTAGTTTAAATCCACTGGAAGTTCTCCTTAACCATTTCACCTTGCGCCTTAATCTATGACACCCAACCTTAATGGAAAAAACCTGCTTCCATTAACCCTATGTATACCCCTCGTAATTTTGTATACATCTATCAAATGAAATCCTAACCTATTCAATCTTTCCCAGTAACTCAGGTCCTCAAGTCCTGGCAACATCCTTGCAGATTTTCTCTGCTCTCTTTCAATCTTATTGTTATATTTCCTGTAGGAAGGTGACCAGAACTGTACACAATACTCCAAATTAGCCCTCAACAACTTAAACATAACATCCCAACTCTTGTACTCAAAACTTTTATTTATGGCCAATGTGCCAGAAGCTCTCTTTACGACCCTATCTACTCGTGACGCTACTTTTGAGAAATTCTGGATCTATATTCCCTGATCGCTCTGTTCTACCACACTCCACAGTGCCCTCAGCTCACCATGTAAGTACCAAACTGGTTTGTCCTCCCAAAGTGCAGCACCTAAGACTTCTTTGCATTAAATTCCATCTGCAATTTTTATAGCTGGCTCAGATCCCTCTGCAAGATAGCCGTCCTTGCCGTCCACTACGTGTCCAATCTTGGTGTCATCTACAAATTTGCTGATCCAGTTTACCATGTTATCATCCAGATCATAGATATAGATGACAAACAGCAATGGACCCAGCACCAAGTCCTGTGGCACTTCACTAGTCACAGGCCTCCAGTCAGAGAGGCAACCATCTACAACCACTCTCTGGTTTCTCTCGCAAAGCCAATGTCTAATCCAATTTACTACTTCATCTTGAATGCCAAGCAACTAAACCTTTTTGACCAACTTCCCATGTGGGATTTTGTCAAATGCCTTGCTAAAGTCCATGTAGACAACATCCACTGCCTTGCCTTCATCAATGTTTCTGGTAACTTCTTTGAAAATCTTCCATAAGGTTAGTTAGACACGACCTACTATGCACAAAGGTATGTTGACTACTGCTAATCAGTGCCTGTCTATTCAAATACTTATATATCTGGTCCCTTCATGTTTCAATAATATCGCCTCTCATTCTTCTGAGCTTCAAAGAATATAGTGCTGTCTTCTTGCAAATCCTCTTCTCAATAATTAGCCGAGTGAATCTTTTTTGGATTTCCTCTGACATTGGTGTATCTTTTCATTAAATAAGGAGACCAAATCTGTGCGCGGTATGCTGGGTCTGGCCACACCAACACCTTTTACAATTATAACAATACTCTGTATTTCTAAATCCAGTCCTTTTGAAATAAAGACCAGTATGTAATTTGCCTCTGTAACTATGTGCTGCATGGCTCTGTCAGATTTCTTGGTGCACAAGAGCACCTTGTGCCTGCAACCTGTAATAGAACATAGGAACAGGCCATTTGGCCCACAGCGTTGTGCTGAACCAATTAAGGTGGTAATTAAATGACTAACTAATCTCTTCTGCCTACGCAATGTCCATATCTTTTCATTTTCTCACGATCATGTGTTTATCAATACGTCTCTTAGAAGTCCCTAATGTATCTGCCTCTACTACCACCTCAGACAGCGCCTTCCAGATATCCACCACTGTGTGTGAAAAGCGTCTGGTGCTCCAGATTGTGATGTTTTCTCTTTCCGTAGATACCATTTGACTAACTGGGGATCTCACAGTATTTCCATTTAAATCCCATGCATACTTTACAGGAGATGAGAACAGCTGCAATCGCGAGGCCTTTAGAGATCAATGAGACCGAGAAGGCACTTCGAGCCGGAATTCAGGAGATTATGGTCAGTATCTATATCACTTCAAATCAGTAACAGCAGGAGAAAGTTTAAAGATTTCATTTGGGTTCATTTGCTATTTGTTTCTCCTCTGACACTGGGGATCCACATGCATTAGGTGAATTGTGCTGAGCCGAGGTGGCAGGCAGTTTCCTGTCCTGATTTTCGTTCTGTCGTGCTATGTGTAGCTTATGAAGAGGGATAGCCAGAGGCCGGTGCATCTGTTGGATTCATTGCACAGACAACAGTGGAGGGCAGGTCATTAAAGCGGAGGTTGATAGGTTCTTGATTAATCAGGGCATCAAAGGTTAAAAGGAGAAAACAGGAGAATGTGGTTGAGAAGTTAATAACTCAGCCATGATGGAATGCCAAAGCAGCTTTGATAGGCTGAATGGCCCAATTCTACTCCTGTGCCTTATGGTCTTATTAGCAAGTTGTTTGTTTGTAGGTGCAATGTTTTGTCTGGGATGGGTGGTGTTAGTGGGTTGCTGCCTGCGGCAGTTCGTCCCATGTCAGCGTGCGTGCCCCATCCTTCTCCCGTCTCAGATGGGCAATGCACAATACTTTTCTGCTGTTCTGTTTCAGGGGCAAGTGCAGAAGACCAAGCACATGTTGAACAATGTTGCCTCTGATGAGGCCAACCTGGAGGCTAAGATCGAGAAGAAGAAACTGGAGCTGGAGAGGAGCAGGAAGCGACTGCAAACTCTGCAGAGCGTCAGGTCAGACAGTCATTCACTAGTGCTCTGGTGCTCATGAGATGCTGGCCATGGGCTCTGCTTTGGTCTCGGGGTGGCTGAGGGCTTTTCCTGAATGTGGATAGGTCGAGTGAGCTTGGGCCTTTCTCTGTGGAGTGAGAGGTAATATGTACAAGATGATAAGTTGCGTAAGTGAAGTAGAGAGCCAGAGACATCTCACTGAGACAGAAATGACTAATATAAGGGGGTATAAATTTAAGGTGCTTAGAGGGAGGATGTTTTACAGAAAGTGGTGGGTGTATGGAACACCCTGCCAGCCATGGAAGGCGTAGAAGCAGATACATTAGGGATGCTTTGGTAGGCACATGGACTATGTGGGAGAGAAGAGTTAGAATGAATAGTGTAAAGGATCAGCACAAGATGGGTGGGCTGAAGGGCCTGTACTGCGTTGTAGTGTTCTTTGTAATTGTTGACCACTTTGGAAGTAGTGTCAGTTCTTTGTTATTATAGTGGTTAATATCCCCTTCTGTCATTCTGGAGACCAGGGTTCAATTCCCCGATGGCGAGGCATGAAACTTCTAAGGTTGGCATGACAGAGTAGCAGAAGTGTGGTGACACCTGATGGCTGCCCCTAGAAGACCCTCAGACAGTGTTGGTCATTGACACAAACGACACGTTTCACTGTATGTTTCAATGTACATGTGACAAATAAAGCTAATCTTTAAACTGTGCCTTCTCTTAAGGAACAGAGGTAGGGGAAGAGATGTGCGCTGGTCACTCTGTGGTATTACATTGAGTGCAAATGGAACTCTAATGGAAATTAGGTGTTTGAGGTGCTAATTAAAACCATACATTATTTACCCACAGAAGAACCCCCACCCTTCCATCTCTTCTTATCCTGACATTTCTGAGCAGACTGAGTGGAACAGAAATTATTTTCTCTGTTCTAATAGTTGCTAATATTCACTGTAAACATGAAGCACACCAGTGAGGGTGTAGAGTGGAGAAAGAGAGATTAAGTTTATTCGTCAAGTGTACATTGAAACTTACAGTGAAATGCATCAACGGCCAACACAGTCTGAAAACGTACTGGGGGCAGCCTGCAAGTGTAATCGTGCTTCTGGTATCAGCATAGCATGTCCGTAACTTACTAACTCTAGCCCATATGTATTTGCAATGTGGAAGGAAAGTGGAGCACCCGGAGGAAACCCACACGGTTATGGTGAGAATGTACAAACTCCTTACAGACAGTGGCAGGAACTGATCCCGTATTGCTGCTGCTGTAACCATTACAGTAACTGCTACACTACAACTTTACCTGTATCCATAGTCAGAGGAACAGAGACAAATTTCTGTGGGTGTGTTAGAGAGCACCAGATGGTATGTTGCCTCACAGGTGCCAGTATCAGGGATGTCTCAGATTGGGTCCATGGTGTTGTCAAAGGTGAGGGTGTGCAGCCAATTGGCACCAATGATAAAGGTAGACAAAGTGAGGTCCTGAAGAGAGATTTTAGGGAGCTACGTAGAAAGCTGGAAAAACAGGACCTCCAGGGTAGTAATCTCTGGATTGCTGCCTGTGCCAAGCACCAGTGAGGGTATAAAACAGGATAATTTGGCAGGTGAATGTGTGACTAAGGAACTGTTGCAGGGGGCAGGGGTCCAGATTTATGGATCATTGGGATCTCTTCTGGGAAAGGTAAGACCTGTACAAGAGGGACGGGTTACTCCTGAATTCAAGGGTGTCCAATATTATGTGGGCAAGTTAGTGGGAGTTGTTTGGGAGGGTTTAAACTAATTTGGCAGGGGGATGGAAACCGGAGTGATAGTGCTGAGGATGAGGGAGTTGGTTTACAAACAAAGGGCATGTGTAGTGAGATTCCTAACAAGGAGAGGCTGATGATAGGACAGAATTGCTGTCAACTGGATCAGTTGCAACACTTAAAGTGGACAAAATCGAACAGGACTGATGGTCCTATATTTGAATGCGCACAGTTTATGGAATAAGGTAGATGAACTTGTAGCACAGTTACTGATTGGCATGTATGATGTTGTAGGCATCTCTGAACTATGGCTAAAAGAAGATTACAACTGGGAGCTTAATGTCCAAAGATACACATTGTATCAAAAGAACAGTCAGGAAGGTGGAGGGGATGACATGGCTCTGTTGGGGAAAAAAAATTGAAATTGAATCATTAGAAAGCAAAGACACGGTGAGGAGGTGTTGAATCATTGTGGATTGAGCTAAGGCATTGCAAGGGTAAAAAGACCCTTATGAGAGTTGTATACAGACCCCCCCAAACAGTAGTAAGGATGTGATATACAAATTACAATGGAAAATTAGAAAATGCATGCCATAAGGGCAATGTCAATCTTTGGGGATTTAATATGCAGGTAGATTGGGAAAATCAGATTAGTGATGGAGCCCAAGAGAGGGAATTTTTGGAATGCTTATGAGATGGCTTTTTAGAGCAGCTCATGGTTCAGCCCACTAGAGGATCAGCTGTTGTGCAATGAACCAGAATTGATTAGAGACCTTAAGGTAAAAAGAACCCTTAGGAGCAAGTGATTCACCCTAAAATTTGAGAAGAAGCTAAAGTCAGCTGTATCAGTATTACAGTAAAGTGAAGAGAATTACAGGGGCATAAGAGAGGAGGTAGCCAGAATATATTAGAAAAGAACACAGGCAGGGATGACGGCAGAACAGAAAAGTATGGGATTTCTAGAAGCAATTTGGAAGACACAGGATATATACATTCCAAAGAAGAGGAAATATTCTAAAGGCAAGATGACACAGTGGTGGCTAACAAGCAAATCAAAACCAAAGAGAGTGCATATAATAAAGAAAAAATAAGAGGTAAGTTAATTGGGAAGCTTTCAAAAGTCAACAGAAGGCAATAAAGAAGTCATTAAGAAGGTAATATAAAAGTAAGTTAGCCGATAATACTAAAGAGGATAGCAAAAATGTAAAAGAGAGGTGAGAGTGGATATCGTACTGCTGGAAAAGAATGACGGACAAACTGAATAATTATCTTGCACCATTCTTCACTGTGGAAGACACCAGGAGTATGGTGGAAGTTCCAGGTGTCGGGGGGATGAAGTTTGTGAAGTTACCATAATTAGAGAGAAGGTTCTTGGGAAACTGAAAAATCTGAAAGTAGGTAAGTCACCTGGACCAGATGATGTACACCCCAGGGTTCTGAAAGGACTGGCTAAAGAGATTGTGGAGGCATTAGTAATGATCTTTTAAGAATCACTAGATTCTGGAATGGTTCCATAAGACAGGAAAATTGCAAATGTCACCCCACTCTTCAAGGGAGAACGGGAAGAAGAAAGGAAAATGTAGGCCCTTTGTTCTATTGAATCTGCTGCATTATTCCACCATGACTGATCCAATTTTCCTCTCAGCCCCAGTCCCCTGCTTTCTCCCCATATCTCTTCATGCCCTGACCAATCAAGAACCTATCAACCTCTGCCTTAAATATGCATAAGATACTTGGCTTCCACAGCTGCCCGTGGCAATGAATCCCACAGATCCATCACTCTGGCTAAAGAAATTCCTCCCCATTGCCGTTCTAAAAGGATACCCCTATCTGAGGCTGCGTCCTCTGGTCTCAAGACTCTCCCACCATAGGAAACATTCTCTCCACATCCGCTCTATCAAGGCCTTTCACCATTCGATAGGCTTCAATGAGGTCACCCTTCATTCTTCTGAATTCTCGTGAATACAGGTTCATAGCTATTAAATACTTTTATAACACACCATTCAATCCTGGAATCATTTTCATAAATCTCCAATGAACTCTCTCCACTATCAGCACATCCTTTCTAAGATAAGGCGCCAAAACCTGCTCACGATGCTCTAAGTGAGGCCCCACCAGTGCTTATAAAGCCTCAACGTTACATCCTTGCTTTTGTATTCCAGTCCTCTTGAAAGGAATGTTAACATTGCATTTACCTTCCTTACCACAGACTCCACCTGCAAATTAACCTTCTGCACAATGACTCCCAAGGTTTTTTTTGGATTTTCTCTCCATTTAGAAAATAGTCAACCCTTTCAATTCTTCTACCAAAGTGCATGACCGTACACTTCCTGACCCTGTATTTCATCTGCCATTTCTTTGCCCATTCTACTTTGTCTAAGTTTTTCTGTAGCCTCTCTACTTCCTCAGAGCTATCTGCACCTTCACCTATCTTCATATCATCTGCAAACTTCACAATAAAGCCATCAATTTCATCATTGACATAAAACATAAAAAAAAAATGGTCACCACACTGACCTGGAACTTCACTAGTCACTGGCAGCTAATCAGGAAAGGTTCCCTTTATTCCCACTCTTTGCCTCCTACCAACCAGCTACTGCTTTATCCATGCTAGAATCTTTCCTGTAATACCATGGGCTTATAGCTTGTTAAGCAGCCTCATTTGTGGCACCTTGTCAAAGGCCTTTTGTAAATCCACGTACACAACAAAAACTGATTCTCCTTTATCTATCCTGCTTGTTATTTCTTCTAAGAATTCCAACAGATTTGTCAGGCAAGATTTTCCTTGAGGAAACCATACTGACTGCGGCCCATTTTATCATGTGTCTTCAGATACCCTGAGACCTCATCCTTAATAATCAACTCCAACACCTCTCCAAACACTGAGGTCAGACTAACTGGCCTATAGTTTCCTTTCTTCTGCCTCTCTCCCTTCTTGAAATGTGGAGTGCATTTGCAATTTTCCAGTCTTCCAGAACCTAGTCATTCTTTAAAGATCATTACAAATGCCCCACAATCTCTTCAGCCACCTCTTTCAGAACTCTGGAGGTACACTATCTGGTCCAGGTGACTTATCCACCTTCAGACTTGTCAGTTTCCCAAGAACCTTCTTTTTAGTTATGATAACTTCACACACTTCATACCCCTGATACCTGGAACTTCCACCGTACTGCTAGTGTCTTCCACAGTGAAGATTGATGCAAAATACTTAATTAGTTTGTCCACCATTTCCTTGTCCTCCATTCCTACCTCTCCAGTACTTTTTTCCAGTGGCCTGATGACCCTCGCTCGCCTCTCTGTTTAGATTTTATGTATCTGAAGAAACTTTTGGTATCCTCTTTAATATTATTAGCTAGCTTATTTTCATATTCCATCCTAATGACTTTTTAGTTGCCTTCTTTTGGTATTTGAAAACTTCCCAATCCTCTAACTGTCCACTAATTTTTGCTCAATTATATGCCCTCTCTTTGGCTTCTATATTGGCTTTGACTTCTCATGTTAGCCTTGGTTGTTGCAACTTTCATTTAAGTACTTACTGTTTGCAATATATATATCCTGTGCCTTCTGAATTGCTTCCAGAAATTCTAGCCATTGCTGCTCTGCCATCATCACTGCCAGTGTACTTTTCCAGTCAATTCTGGCCAACTCCTCTCTCATGCCTCTGTAATTCCCTTTACTCCACTATAATAGTGATGCATCTGACTTTAACTTCTCCTTATATATCAGGGTGAATTTGATTGTAATACGATCATTTGCCCCTTAGGGTCCTTCTACCTTGAGTTCTCTAATCAATTCTGGTTCGTTGCACAGCACCCAATCCTGAATAGTTGATCCTCTAGTGGGCTTAATCACGAGCTGCTCTAAAAAGCCATCTTGTAGGTACTCTAGAAATTCATCCTCCTGTAATCCAGCACCAACCTGATTTTCTATCCCGTTGTAATTTGTAGGCTATATCCTTACTACTGCCTAAGGAGCTGGATACAACTCCCATCAGGGTCTTCCCATCACAAACGAGAAAATCTGCAGATGCTGAAAATCCAAGCAACACACAAAGTCCTGCCTGGGTCTTTCGGTCTCGGCCCGAAACGTCAGCCGTACTCTTTTCCAGAGATGTTGCCTGACCTGCTGAATTCCCCCAGCATTTTGTGTCTGTTGCTCCAGAGTATTTTTACCCTTGCAGTTCCTTGGCTCTATCCACAACCTTCCAACCCAATGTCACCTCTTTCTAATGATTTGATTTCATTTTTTAACAACAGTATCACACCCCCTCTTGCTTGCTTCCTGCCTATCCTTTCGATACAATGTGTATCACTGGACATTAAGCTCTCAAATATGATCTTTCAACCATGTTTCAGTGATGCCTACAACATCATATCTACCTACCTGCAACTGTGCTGCAAGTTGATCTGCTTTATTCTGTATACTGTGCACATTCAGGTACAACACCTTCAGTCCCTGTATTCATCCTTTTCAATTTTGTCTGCTTCTTATGTCGCAATTCATCTTGTTGACTGCAATTTTGCCCTGTCAGGTCAGGAGCCTCGCCTCGATTCACATTGCCTCTGTTTGTAAACCAGCTACTTTATCTTCAGCACTATTATCCACCTTTCCTACAATACTCATGCATTGAAATATAGGCAAGTTGGAACATAGAAATCTACTGCATATTACAGGCCCTTCAGCCCACAATGTTGTGCCGACCATGTCACCTACTCTAGAGACTCCCTAGGATTTCCCTCGTGCATAGCCCTCTATTTTTCTAAGCTCCATGTACCTATCCAAGAGGATCTTAAAAGGCCCTATTGTATCCACTTCTAACAGACAGACAGACATACTTTATTGATCCCGAGAGAAATTGGGTTTAGTTACAGCCACACCAACCAAGAATAGTGACGAAATATAGCAATATAAAACCATAAATAATTAAATAATAATAAGTTAATCATGCCAAGTGGAAATAAGTCCAGGACCAGCCTATTGGCTCAGGATGTCTGACATTCTGAGGGAGGAGTTGTAAAGTTTGATGGCCACAGGTAGGAATGACTTCCTATGACGCTCAGTGTTACATCTCGGTGGAATGAGTCTCTGGCTGAATGTACTCCTGTGCATTATAACCATATAACCATATAACAATCACAGCACGGAAACAGGCCATCTCGGCCCTCCTAGTCCGTGCCGAACTCTTAATCTCACCTAGTCCCACCTACCCGCACTCAGCCCATAACCCTCCACTCCTTTCCTGTCCATATACCAATCCAATTTTACCTTAAATGTCACAACTGAACTGGCCTCTACTACTTCTACAGGAAGCTCATTCCACACAGCTATCACTCTCTGAGTAAAGAAATACCCCCTCGTGTTTCCCTTAAACTTCTGCCCCCAACTCTCAAATTATGTCCTCTCGTTTGAATCTCCCCTACTCTCAATGGAAACAGCCTATTCACGTCAACTCTATCTATCCCTCTCAAAATTTTAAATACCTCGATCAAATCCCCCCTCAACCTTCTACGCTCCAATGAATAGAGACCTAACTTGTTCAACCTTTCTCTGTAACTTAAGTGCTGAAACCCAGGTAACATCCTAGTAAATCGTCTCTGCACTCTCTCTAATTTATTGATATATTTCCTATAATTCGGTGACCAGAACTGCACACAATATTCTAAATTTAGCCTTACCAATGCCTTGTACAATTTTAACATTACATCCCAACTTCTGTACTCAATGCTTTGATTTATAAAGGCCAGCGTTCCAAAAGCCTTCTTCACCACCCTATCTACATGAGACTCCACCTTCCGGGAACTATGCACTGTTATTCCTAGATCTCTCTGTTCCTCTGCATTCCCCAATGCCCTACCATTTACCCTGTATGTTCTATTTGGATTATTCCTGCCAAAATGTAGAACCTCACACTTCTCAGCATTAAACTCCATCTGCCAACGTTCAGCCCATTCTTCTAACGGGCATAAGTCTCCCTGCAAGCTTTGAAAATCCACCTCATTATCCACAACACCTCCTACCTTAGTATCATCGGCATACTTACTAATCCAATTTACCACCCCATCATCCAGATCATTTATGTATATTACAAACAACATTGGGCCCAAAACAGATCCCTGAGGCACCCCGCTAGTCACCGGCCTCCATCCTGATAAACAATTATCCACCACTACTCTCTGGCATCTCCCATCTAGCCACTGTTGAATCCATTTTATTACTCCAGCATTAATACCTAACAACTGAACCTTCTTAACTAACCTTCCATGTGGAACTTTGTCAAAGGCTTTGCTGAAGTCCATATAGACTACATCCACTGCCTTACCCTTGTCAACATTCCTCGTAACTTCTTCAAAAAATTCAATAAGGTTTGTTAAACATGACCTTCCATGCACAAATCCATGCTGGCTACTCCTAATCAGATCCTGTCTATCCAGATAATTATTAATACTATCTCTAAGAATACTTTCCATTAATTTACCCACCACTGATGTCAAGCTGACAGGTCTATAATTGCTAGGCTTACTTCTAGAACCCTTTTTAAACAATGGAACCACATGAGCAATGCGCCAATCCTCCGGCACAATCCCCGTTTCTAATGACGTCTTAAAGATCTCCGTCAGAGCTCCTGCTATCTCTACACAAACTTCCCTCAAGGTCCTGGGGAATATCCTGTCAGGACCCGGAGATTTATCCACTTTTAAATTTCTTAAAAACGCCAGTACCTCCACCTCTTTAATTGTCATAGGTTCCATAACTTCCTTACTTGTTTCCCACACCTTACACAATTCAATATCCTTCTCCTTAGTGAATACCGAAGAGAAGAAATCGTTCAAAATCTCTCCCATCTCCCTCGGCTCCACACATAGCTGACCACTCTGATTCTCTAAGGGGCCAATTTTATCCCTCACTATCCTCTTGCTTTTAATATAACTGTAGAAACCTTTCAGATTTACTTTCACCTTATTTGCCAAACCAACCTCGTATCTTCTTTTAGCTTTTCTAATCTCTTTCTTAAGATTCCTTTTACATTCTTTATATTCCTCGAGCAATTCCTTTACTCCATGCTGCTTATATCTATTGTAGACATCCCTCTTTTTCCGAACCAAATTTCTAATATCCCTTGAAAACCATGGTGCTTTCAAACCTTTAACCTTTCCTTTCAACCTAACAGGAACATAAAGATTCTGTACCCTCATAATTTCACCCTTAAATGACCTCCATTTCTCTATTACATCCTTCCCATAAAACAACTTGACCCAATCCACTCTCTCTAAATCCCTTCGCATCTCCTCAAAGTTAGCCTTTCTCTAATCAAAAATCTCAACTCTAGGTCCTGGCCTGTCCTTCTCCATAATTATATTGAAGCTAATGCTATTGTGATCACTGGACCCAAAGTGCTCCCCAACACATACATCTGTCAGCTGACCTATCGCATTCCCTAACAGGAGATCCAACACTGCCCCATCTCTAGTCGGTACTTCTATGTATTGTTGCAAAAAACTATCCTGCACACATTTCACAAACTCTAAACCATCCAGCCCTTTTACAGAATGAGCTTCCCAGTCTACGTGTGGAAAATTAAAATCTCCCACAATCACCACCTTGTGTTTACTACAAATATCTGCTATCTTATTACCCATTTGCTCTTCCAACTCACGCTCCCCATTAGGTGGCCTATAATACACTCCTATCAGTGTTACTACACCTTTCCCATTCCTCAATTCCACCCAAATAGTCTCCCTAGAGGAGCTCTCTAATCTATCCTTCCAAAGCACCGCCATAAGATTTTCTCGGACAAGCAATGCAACACCTCCTCCTCTGGCCCCTCCTACTCTATCATACCTGAAGCAACTAAATCCAGGAATATTTAGTTGCCAATCACACCCTTCCTGCAACCATGTTTCACTAATAGCTACAACATCATAATTCCAGGTATCAATCCACGCTTTAAGCTCATCCACCTTTCTTACAATGCTCCTAGCATTAAAATAGATACATTTAAGATACTCTCCACCTCCTCCTCTCTTTTCATCCCTAACAATGCATTCAAATTTATTATCCTTTCTTCTCCCCTACATCTTTGGGCTGAGCGCATCCCTTCTCCATCACCTGCCTTTCCTCCCTCACACACTGTCTATTTACTTGCTCTACTGGTGAACTAACCTCCTCTCCCATAGTTTCCTCAAATTGATTCCCGCCCCCCCCCCCCCCATCTCACTAGTTTAAAGTCTGCCCTGTAGCCCTAGCAAACCTCCCCGCTAGGATATTGGTCCCCCCAGGATTCAAGTGTAACCCGTCCTTTTTGAACAGGTCATGCCTGCCCCAGAAGAGGTCCCAATGATCCAGAAACTTGAATCCCTGCCCCCTGCTCCAATCCCACAGCCACGCATTCATCCTCCACCTAATTCTATTCCTACTCTCACTGTCGCGTGGCACAGGCAGTAATCCCGAGATTACTACCTTTGCAGTCCTTCTTCTTAACTGCCTTCCTAACTCCCTATACTCTCGTTTCAGGACCTCTTCCCCTTTCCTACCTATGTCATTGGTACCTACATGTACCACGACCTCTGGCTGCTCACCCTCCCACTTCAGGATATCTTGGACGCGATCAGAAACGTCCCGAACCCTGGCACCAGGGAGACAAATTACCATCCGGGACTCCCGATTACCTCCACAGAACTGCCTGTCTGAACCCCTGACTAACGAGTCCCCTATTACTATGGTCCTCTTTCTTCTATCCCTACCCTTCTGAGCTACAGGGCCATCCTCTGTGCCGGAGGCCCGGCCACTGTCACTTCCACCAGGTAGGCTGTCCCCCCCAACAGTACTCAAACATGAGTACTTATTGTCAAGGGGTACAGCCACTGGGGTACTCTTTAGTACCTGCCTCTTCCCCTTCCTGACCGTGACCCACCTATCTGCCTCCCGTGGCCCCGGAGTGACCACCTGCCTGTAACTCCTCTCAATCACCTCCTCACTCTCCCTGACCAGGTGAAGTGCATTATGGAGTACATGGGAGTCATTGTCCAAGATGGCATGCAACTTGGACAGCATCCTCTTTTCAGACACCACCATCAGAGAGTCCAGTTCCATCCCCACAACATCACTGGCCTTACGAATGAGTTTGTTGATTCTGTTGGTGTCTGCTACCCTCAGCCTGCTGCCCCAGCACACAACAGCAAACATGATAGCACTGGCCACCACAGCCTCGTAGAACATCCTCAGCATCGTACGGCAGATGTTAAAGGGCCTCAGTCTCCTCAGGAAATAGAGACGGCTCTGACCCTTCTTGTAGACAGCCTCAGTGTTCTTTGACCAGTCCAGTTTATTGTCCATTCATGTCCTCAGGTATTTGTAATCCTCCACCATGTCCACACTGACCCCTTGGATGGAAACAGGAGTCACCGGTGCCTTAGCCCTCCTCAGGTCCACCACTAGCTCCTTAGTCTTTTTCACATTAAGCTGCAGATGATTCTGCTCACACCATGTGATAAAGTTTCCCACCGTAGCCCTGTACTCAGCCTCATCTCCCTTGCTGATGCATCCAACTATGGCAGTTCTACCACTGTCATCAGCAGTGCATTCCACGCACACACCACTCTCTGTGTGGAAAAACTTACCCCTGACATTCCCTTGGTACCTATTTCCCTTATAACTATGGGCCTTAAAACTATGTCCCCTCATGTTAGCCATTTCAGCCCTGGGGAAAAGCCTCTGACTATCCACATGATCAATGCCCCTCATCTTCTTATATACCTCTATTAGGTCACCTCTCATCCTCCATTGCTCCAAGGAAAAAAGGCTGAGTTCACTTAACCTATTCTCATAAGGCATGCACCTCAATCCAGGCAACATCCTTGTAAATCTCCTCTGCACTCTTTCTATAGTACACACATGACCAGAACTGAACACAGTACTCCAAGTGAGGTCTGACCAAGGTCTTATATAGCTGTAACATTACCTCATGGCTCTTGAACTCAATCCCACGGTTGATGAATGCCAACACGCCATATGCCTTCTTAACAACAATGTCAACTAGTCACACCATGCTCAATCTTTTGTTTCCTAACTTTGTCTGAAGTCTTACCAACATCTGCCTCCACAACCTCTCCACTAACTGTTCTGGCACTCTGGTTCCCATCCCCCTGCAACGCTAGTTTAAACCTCATGGTGTAGCATTAACAAACCATCCTGCTATATTAGACCCGCTCCTGTTCAGGTGCAAACAGTCCCTTCTGTACAGGTCCCATCTTTCCTGGGAAAGCCCAATGATCCAAAAATCTTATGCCCTCTCTCCTACGCCAAATTCCTTAACCATGTGTTAAATTATATAATCTTCCTCGTTCTGGCCTCACCAGCACGTGGCATGGATAGCAGGCAGTCCTGAGATCACAACCCTGGAGGTCCTGCCCTTAAACATAGCAAATAACTCCCTGAATTCTCTATGCAGAATCTCGTCACTCATCCTACGCATGTCATTGGTACTTACATGGTCCATGATATAAGCCAGTTAGTCTGATCTCAGTGGTTGGGAAGATGTTGGAGTTGATTACTAAGATGAGTTTTCAGTATACTTGGAGGCACATGACAAAATGGGCCATAGTTGCATGGTTTCCTTAAGAGAAAATCTTGCCTGACAAATCTGTTGGAATTCTTTCAAGAAATAACAAGCAGGAAAGACAAAGGAGAATTGGTTGATGTTGTGTACTTGGATTTTCAGAAGCCCTTCGACAAAGTGCTTAACAAGTTATGAGCCCATGGTATTACAGAAAGATTCTAACGTGGATAAAGCAGTGGCTGTTTGGCAGGAGGCAAAGAGTGGATATAAAAGGAGCCTTTCCTGACTGACTGCCCATTACTAGTGGTGTTCCACAGGGATTTGTGTTGGGACCAATTTTTTTTACATTATATGTCAATGATTTGGATGGTGGAATTGATTGCTTTGTTGCAGAGTTTGCAGATGATATGAAGATGGGTGGAGGTGCAGGTAGTTTTGAGGAAGTAGCAAGGCTACAAAAGGACTTAGATTAGGAAAGGGGGGTAAAGAAATAGCAGATAGAATACAGTGTTGGAAAGTGTATGGTCCTACACTTTGGTAGAGGAAATGAAAGGGTTGGCTGTTTTCTAAATGGAGAGAAAATACACAAAAACTGAGGTGCAAAGGGTCTTGGGAGTCCTTGTGCAGGATTCTCAAAAGGTTAATTTGCAGGTTGAGTCTGTGGTGAAGAAGGCAAGTTCATTGTTAGCATTCATTTAAAGAGAACTAGAATATAAAAGCAGATATAATGTTGAGACTTTATAAAGCATTGGTGAGTTCTCACTTGGAGTATTGTGAGCAGGTTTGGGCTACTTAACCTTCGAAAGGATGTGCTGAAACTAGAGAGGGTTCAAAGGAGGTTCAGGAAAACGATTCCTGGATTGAACAGCTTGTCATATGAAGAGCGTCTGATGGCTCTGGGCCTGTATTCATTGGAATTGAGAAGAACGAAGGGCGACCTCATTGAAACCTATTGATAGACTGGATGTGGAGAGGATGTTTCCTATGGTGGGAGAGTCTCAGACTAGAGGACATAGCCTAAGAATAGAGGGGCATCATTCTAGAACATAGATATGGAGGAATTTCTTGAGCCAGGGAGCATTGAATCTGTTTTATACAGTGCCACAGGCAGCTGTGGAGGACAAGACATTATATGTATTTAAGCAGAGGTTGATAGATTCTTGAATGGGCGGGGCATGAACGGATATGGGGAGAAGGAAGGAAACTGGGGCTGAGAGGAAAAATGGGTCTGCCATGATGAAATGGAGCAGCAGGCTTGATGGGCCAGATAGCCTATATCTAATGGTCTTGTGGATCACACAGCCCTATGATCTCTGATCAGAAATAGGATAATTCAGCTATTTAAAACCTGTGTGAATAACCCAGGCAGGCTTAATAATTAAATAGAGGCTTTATTTGCATTCATTGGTGCTGATGAGGTCCCCCAGACGTTTTAAAAATCTTATCTGCCTGCAACAGCTCATGACCTCTTTATGCTTTTCTGATTTCCTCTGTGAGGGTACTCCTGTATTCCTTACTATTCAAAGGAATTGCCTGATGTATGTATTTCTCCTGACCTTGTTAACTAGAGTGATGTAGGAATGTGCTGACTGCCGTTTGGCACAGGGGAGTGAGGTGCTGGGAGTTCCAGAGGTCAGAGAGCCAATGTCTGTGAGTGTGGAACCATGGACTGGAGGCCCAGAGGTGGCCTGTCCTAAGTTTGGAGGCCTGCCTGTCTGTTTGTGTGTGGGTGGGTAGGAAAGGGGATTGTTCTACTGTTATTGTTGCTGTTGTACTGCTGAACATTGTGGGCATGTTCTTTTGGCACCGAAATATGTGGTGACACTTGTGGGCTGCCTGCAGAAAATCTTCGGGCATGTTGGCTGTTAACAGAAGCGACCCATTTCCCTGTATGTTTCAATGTGTTTGATAAATGTGATTGTGAGTCTGAGGTCTGTTATGTCTCAGGCCGGCATTCATGGACGAGTATGAGAAGATCGAGGAGGAACTGCAGAAACAGTACGAGACCTACGTGGAGAAGTTCCGTAACCTGTGTTACCTAGAGCAGCAGCTAGACGATCTGCACAGGGTGGAGCAGGAGAGATTTGAGGTAGGTGCTGCAAGATGGTAACGCAAGCAGTGGTGCCAGAGCTAGTTTGCCTTAAATTCAGTAACTTCTTTTCCTCCCAGAGTGAACAGAGGTTCCTTCTTGCCCTTGTTCCATTGAAAACGATCATGTGCTGGAGGTGATCAGCTCAGCTCAACCCACAGCCATTTCAGCTGCTTCGTCTTCCTCCGCTTTAAACTGGCAGATTGTTAACCAAATGAATATTGAAAGACCTAGATAGAGTTTAGGACTGGGGGAACAGCCTCAGAATAGAAGAACGACCATTTGGAACCGAGATGAGGAGGAATTTCTTTAGCCAGAGTGTTATGTATACGTATGTGGAATTCATTGCAACGGACAGCCGTGGAGGCAAAGTCATTGGATATATTTAAAGTTGAGCGTGATAGATTCTTGATTAGTCAGGGCATCAAAGGTTATGGAGAAAGGCAAGAGAAGGATACTAGAGGGATAATTAATAAATCAGCCATGGTGGAATGGTGGAGCAGACTCAATGGGCCAATTGGCCTAATTCTGCTCATACATCTTATGATATTAAAACAGAATTCTTGCGGATAAAATATTCCAGCTTTGGTTGTTAATCACCAAACATTCCTTCCGGCCCTTAGGAAACTGAAAATACCCTGCGGCTGATGCAAAATAAACTGAAGGAGGAAGAGAAGAGACTGATGAAAAACTCTGGTATGGTGAATTCCTATGTGTGTTAAACTCTATAATCTGTAGTGCTAGGCTGATCAATCAACCCAGCCAGGTTAATGGCAGAGGTCCTGTTCCGGCAGTGAACTGTTTAGACTGACATGGGCTTGTGCAGATGCTGTTCAAGCCAAGCCTGGGTGAGCAATGCACAAACTGTTTTGGTTTTAAATTGTCAGATACAGTCTGGTGTCATGCTTGGGTTGGTCCTTGCCCCCAGGAGTGAGTACTTTATGAGGGGCAACACGAGCTATGGGTGCTCATTCACTGATGCTCATTTGCTGATTTGTTTTCTGGGAATCCCAGTTCCAGTTTATTTTATTTAAAGAAACAGCACAGAACAGGCCATTCCACCCTTCGAACTGCAGATTTTCTCTTGTTTGTGATTAGCCTCCAAGTGACTGTGGGAGGAAACCCACATGGTTCACAGGAAGGAATTGCTTACAGAAGATGCTGCAGTTGAGCTCTGAACTCTGACACTAGTACTGTGCTCACTGCTATGCTATCATTCACACACAGGCTGAATCAGGAGAGATTGGGTGTTCCACTGCTTTTGGGACCTCAGTTTGCATTCCTCTCAAACCGATGGGCTTTCAGTGTTTGTGAATCAGTACCCATCTGGCTGGTCAGAGGACTGGAAGATTGCAAACGTCACTCCACTCTTTAAGAAGGGAGGAAGATAAAAGAAAAGAAATTATGAGCTAGTTAGCTTAACCTTAGTGGTTGGAAAAGTGTTAGTCTATTATTACTAAGGGTGAGGTTTTGGGGAACTTGGAGACTAATGATAAAAGAAGTCAAAGTCAGCATGGTTTCTGTAACAGGAAATCTTGCCTGACAAATCTGTTAGAATCCTTCTGGGAAATACAAGCAGGGTGGACAAAGGAGAGGCAGTGGATGTCATTTACTTGAATTTTCAGAAAGCATTTGATAAAGGTGCCACACATGATGTTGACATGGATTGCGAAATGGCTGACAGGAGGCAGAGAGGGGCATTTTCTGGTTGGCTGCTGGTGACTAGTGGTGTTTCTCAGATGTCAGAATTGGGACTGCTGCTTTTCACATTGTTTGTCAATGATTTCGTTAATGAAATTCATGGCCTTGTGACAAAGTCTGATGTGAGGTAGATGAGGGGTAGGTGTTGCTGAGGAACCAACATGATTGTAGCAGGACTTAGACAAATTTGAAGAATGGGCAAAAAGTAGTAGATGAAATACAGTGTTGAGAAATGTATGATGCCATTTTGGTAAAAGGAACAACAGTGCAGACTATTATCTAAATGGGGAGAAGGTTCAAACATTAGAGATGCAGAGGGATGTAGAAGTCCCTGTGCAAGACTTTAGGAAGGTTAATTTACAGTTTCAGTCTGTGGTAAAGAAGGCAAAACAGTGTTGATATTTCTTTCAAGAGGAATTAAAATATAAAAACAAGGAGGTAATGCTAAGCCTTTATAAGACAATCCTTTATCAGGCCGCACTGGAGTATTGTCAACAATTTTGGGCCCCATTTCTCAGAAAGGATGTGCTGTCATTGGAGAGAGTCCAGAGGAGGTTCACAAGGATGATTCTGGGAATGAAGGGGTTAACATATGAGGAGCATTTGGCAGCTATGGGCCTGTACTCACTGGAATTTAGAAATGCGTGGTGATCTCATTGAAGCCTACTGAATGTTAAAAAGACTAGACAAGGTAGATATGGAGAGGAGGGGGTATCTAGAACAAGAGGGCACAGCCTCAAAATTGAAGGGCGACCTTTTAGAACAGAGGTAAGGAGGAATTTTTCTAGCCACAGTGGAATGTTCTGCCACAGACTGTGGTGGAGGTGGAGTCTTTGGGTATATTTAAGGTGGAAGTTGATCGTTTCCTGATCGGTCAGGGCATCAAAGGATATGACAAGAAGGCAGGAGTATGGAGTTCAGTGAGATCCAGGATCAGCCATGATGGAATGGCAGAACAGACTCGATGAGCTGAATGGCCTAATTCTACTCCTATGTCTTATGGTCTTATTTCCATTTATCTTACCTCAGCTCTCTTTCACTGAAATGTTCTGACAACCATTGGACTCACTTTCAAGGACTCTTCACCTCACATTCTCAATACTTATTGTTTATTTATTATTATTATTTCATTTTTATCCCTTTTGCACTTGCACAGTTTGTTGTTTTTTGCACTGCTTGTCCAACCTGTTGGGAGTGGCCTTTCATTGATTCTACTGTGTATCTTGGATTTACTGTGTATGCTTGCAAGAAAATGAATCTCAGGGTTGTATATGGTGACATATTGATAATAAATTTACTTAGAATTTTGAACCCTTTCAACCTATGCACCTATCCAACCATCTTTTTAAAAGTTGTTGTTGTACCTGCCTCTGGCAGCTCATTCCACATAGATTTGTTGGGTGGTATGATAGTGTAGTGGTCAACGTAACACTATGATAGCACCAGAAACTAGGATCCAATTCCCAATACTGTCTGCAAGGAGTTTGTATGTTCTTGCCGTGACTGCATGGAATTCCTCCAGTGCTCCACTTTCCAAAGGTGTATGGTTAGTAGATTCCTGATCACATGGGTGTAATTGGGTGGTGCAGACTCACTGGTCCAGTAGGGCCCATTACCGTGCTGTGTCTCTAAATTAAAAAGTATATCAAGATACCACACTCAGTCTATATTTAGGAAAAAGTTGTCCCTCAAATTCTTCCTAAATCTCATCCCTCTCACCTCTGGTTTTTGATTTTCTGGCTGTAGGGAGATGACTGATGAGTGCATTTCTTCAGTTATCCTCTTCAGGGATATCTTCAGGGATCCTCTTCAGTTTGCGTATCAGGAGAAGGTGGGAGTGGAGGATGCTATCACGTACTTGCTGCACAAATACCTCTCTCACCTGGACAGGGTCAGTGGTGCTGTGAGGATTACATTCCTGGACTTCTCTAGTGCCTTTAACACCATCCAGCCCAGGATCTTAAGGCACAAGCTAATGGAGATGGGAGTAGACTCACACATGGTGGCTTGGATAACGGACTACTTGACAGACAGACCTCAGTATGTGCGGTTGGGAGACTGTAGGTCTGACACGGCGGTCAGCAGCACAGGAGCGCCGCAGGGGACCGTGCTCTCTCCGGTCCTGTTCACCCTGTACACATCAGACCTCCAATATAACTCGGAGTCCTGCCACGTGCAGAAGTTCGCTGATGACACGGCCATAGTGGGGTGTGTCAGGAATGGTCAGGAGGAAGAGTATAGGAAACTGATACAGGACTTTGTGATATGGTGCAACTCAAACTACCTGCGTCTCAATATCACCAAGACCAAGGAGATGGTGGTGGACTTTAGGAGACCTAGGCCTCATATGGAGCCAGTGATCATTAATGGAGAATGTGTGGAGCAGGTTAAGACCTACAAGTATCTGGGAGTGCAGTTAGACGAGAAGCTAGACTGGACTGCCAACACAGGTGCCCTGTGCAGGAAAGCACAGAGTCGACTGTACTTCCTCAGAAGGCTGGCGTCATTCAATGTTTGTAGTGAGATGCTGAAGATGTTCTATCGGTCAGTTGTGGAGAGAGCCCTCTTCTTTGTGGTGGCGTGCTGGGGAGGCAGCATTAAGAAGAGGGACACCTCACGTCTTAATAAGCTGGTAAGGAAGGCGGGCTCTGTCGTGGGCACAGAACTGGAGAGTATGACATCAGTGGCAGAGCGGAGGGCGCTGAGTAGGCTATGGTCAATCATGGAAAACCCTGAACATCCTCTGCACAGCACCATCCAGAGACAGAGAAGCAGCTTCAGCGGCAGGTTGCTGTCAATGCAATGCTCCTCAGACAGGATGAAGAGATCATTACTCCCCAACGCCATTCAGCTCTACAATTCAACCACCAGGGGCAAGACATTAAAGTGCCGGGGTTAGGACTGAGCTTAAGTTACCACTCAATGCACTTTAGTAAACTATTTAAGAACTTTTTAAAAGCTATTTATTAATGCTTTTTGGGAGGGTGATTTTAGATGCATATCATATTTATACTGAGTTAAATACTGTATGTAATTAGTTTTGCTACAATAAGTGTATGGGACACTGGAAAAATGTTGAATTTCCCCTTGGGGATGAATAAAGTATCTATCTATCTATCTATCTATTTGCCCTCTGCAGATACAAAAGGTATTTTGAGAAGTTTTCCTGCATTAAGGGTGATAAGTAAATGGAGGTTGTTGTTGCTTCTGACAAACAGGAAAAGATGAAGATTCTGACTCTGACATGCAGGAGGACGATAGCTCAGACACCGACCTGGAGGATGGAAGAGCACTGAAGCCACGACTCACCAGGGAGCTGCCAGTTCACGGTAGGAAGCAACACCTTGATTCAGGATGTTGTTGGGGCTAATGTGAATAGCCGTTTGTAGGCCTTTCCAGCTTCCACGGGACACAGGAGATGCTGGAAATGGAGCAGCACACACACTAAATGCTGGAGGAAGACAGCAGGTCAGGCAGCATCTATGAAGGGAAATCTTATTGATGGCAGCATTTTCAATGCTTCAGGCCAAGATTCTTTATTGGGAAGGAAGAGGATGTTTTAGGGGGTTTCTGAGCAATGGATCTGTTCCCTGTACGTGGGAATGGCTGGAATTAGAACAGTACAGCACAGGACCAGGCCCTTCAGCCCACAATGTGCTGAGCCAATTAAATTAGTAATCAAATGGCTGGCTAATCTCTTCAATGGACATTGTGTAGGAAGTGTCCATATCCTTCTATTTTCCTTATCTAAACATGGAACATAGGACAGTACAGCACAGGAACAAGCTTCAGCCCATAGTGTTGTGCCTAACCAGCTAAAAAGCATATCACTAAAGCCTCCTACCTATACCATGTCCCTACCCCTCCATCTTCCTTACATCCTTGAGCCTATCCAAACATCTCTTAAAAGCCTCTAATGTATTTGCCTCTACCCCCAGGCAGTGCATTCCAGCATCCACAACTCTGAGTGCAAAACTTACCCCTCACATCCCCTTTAATCCTAGCCTCTCTCCCCTTCAATGCATGCCTCCTGGTATCAGACATTTCAATCCTGGGAAACAGATACTCTCTGTCCACTCTATCTATGCCTCTCATTAATCTTGTAAATCTCTGTCGGGTCTCCCAGCAGTCTCCGGCACTCCAGAAAAAACAACCCAAGTTTCTCTAACTTCTGAACTCATTGCCTTGACTAATAAAGGCAATATGGCATATGCCACCTTAGCCACCCTATCAATCTGTGTAGTCATCATCAGGGAGCTATAAACTTGGACTCCAGGATTTCTCTGCTCATCAACACTGATAAGGATCTTGTGCAGTCATTTCCGACAGCCATTATTTGAATCTTATACCAGACCCTTCCCATTTGAAATTTCTGACAGGTTTCAATTGAATCTATCCAGCAAAATCTGATTTTTTGGTTTCTAAATTCAAATCAGGATTCTTTCCTCTGTTGTACTTGTTTTCTATGTCCCTCCTGTTTCTCTCAGCACTCGGGATGAGGTAGTAAATTGGATTAGACACTGGGTTTCTGGGATCAGCCAGAGAGTGACTGTAGGTTTGTGACTAGGAGAGTGCCGCAGGGAGTGGTGCTTGTCATCTTTATCAATGGTCTGGATGATAATGTGGTTAACCGGATCAACGTATTTGCAGATGACACCAAGACTGGGGATGTAGTAGCAGCAAGGGAGACTGTCAGAGCTTGCAGTGTGATCTGGATCAGCTGGAAAAATGGAATAAAAGAATTGCAGATGGAATTTAATGCAGACAATTGTGAGGTGATGCACTTCAGCAGGACCAACCAGGGTAGGTCTTACACAGTGAACGGTCGGCTACTGAGAAGTGTGGTAGAACAAAGAGATCTGGGAATACAGGTCCATAAATCATTGAAAGTGGCATCACAAGTACATAGCGTTGTAAAGAAAGCTTTTGGCACATTGGCCTTCATAAATCTAAGTGTTGAGTACAAGAGATAAGCTTATGTTGAAATTGTTTAAGATATTGGTGAGGCCTAGTTTGGAGTATTGTGTGCAGTTTTGGTCACCTACCTTGTGGAAAGGTGTAAATAAGGTTAAAAGAGTACAGAGAAAATTTACAAGGATGTTGCTGAGACTGGAGGACCTGAGTTATAAGAAAAGATTGAGTAGATTATGACTTTATCCCTCGGAATGTAAAAGATTGAGGAGAGATTTGATAAAGATATACACAATTATTTGGAGTGTAGAGAGGATAAATGCAAGCAGGCTTTTTCCACTGAGGTTGGGTGGGTCATGGGTTAAGGGTAAAATGTGAGAAGTTTAAGGGGAACATGAGGGGAAACTTTTTCACTTGAAACTTGAGAGTGTGGAACAAACTGTCAACACAAGTGGTGCATGTGAGTTATATTTCAGTGTTGAAGAGAAGTATGGATAGGGCTATGGTCCTGGTGCAGGTTGATGAGAGTAGGCAGTTTAAATAGCTCAACATGGACCAGGTGGGCTAAAGGGCGGGTTTCTGTGCTGTACTTTTGTATGATTCTGTGACTCACGTTGTTCCTAGCTGCCTCCTGTGTACAGCTATTCATTGGGCCCAGTCACTGATATCATGTCTTTGGTCCACATTGGTTCATGCCTTCATTCAATACAGCATTTGACAGCCCAGCTGCTCTTAACCAAGAATGGTAGATAAACACTGTAATTGTACTCCCCACAGTGTTGGATAACCAAACAAAGACCTAGACTAATCAACAAGTATGTTTAGTTTTATTTAATGATTGCATTATGGTAACAGGCCCTCCCAGCCCAATGAGCCCAACCTACTAACCTATAAATTCTCTTAACGTGGGAGGAAAACTGAGCACTGGGAGAATGTACAAACACAGATAGTAGTGGGATTGAATCTGGGTCTCTGGATAGCATTATTCAAACACAACCATACAGCTATGGAATTATATCACTCTGGAATAAGGTGGTGATTGTCCCAGGAGCTTGCCCCCTTCACAGGTGCTCTTTAGGAAAGAAATTGTCATACTTACTCCATGTGTAATTGACCCTTAGCACAGTGCCCTGCTAAACTGCCCCGTGTCTGGGCACCTGAACTTGACATTTATCAGGTCCACAGTAGAAGTCACAGTTTGACACTGGACTGCAGGGTGGTGCAGTGGAGAGCTGTTATTTCATCTCCAGTGAGTCAGTTCTATCTTGACTCCAGTTGATGCTTTTGCATGGAAGTTCCACCTTCTCCCTGTAACTGAGGATTTCCCCAACGTGTAGTTGAACTGTAGAGTAAAACTCCAGTAACCCAACAGGCTTGGGTCTTCTGCATCATCGGATGTTAGTAACCTAGTACTTAAATACGCTCTAGTTGACTTTACCACATTAATTATAAATTTTCTTATAGCTTGGCTGTGTATAAAGAAACAATGGGAACCAGGACCCTGATGAGCAGAATTACCCATTCAGAATCAGGATCTCTGAATACTTGGATGGCAGATTATTAGACCATAAGACATAGGAGCAGATTTAGGCCATCTGGCCCACCGAGTCTGCTCTGCCATTTCATCATGGCCGATCCTTTCTCCCCCACTCCATGGCCTTCTCCCTGTAACCTTTGAGCCATATCCAGTCAAGAACCAATGAAGCTCTGCCTCCAATGACCTGGCCTCCACAGCTGCCTGTGGTAATAAATTCCACAAGTTCACCATCCTCTGGCTAAAGAAATTTCTCTGGATCTCTGTTTTGAATGGACTCCCCTCTATCCTGAGGCTGTGCCCTCTTGTCCTAGACTCTCCCACCATGGAAAACATCCTTTCCACATCCACTCTGTCTAGGCCTTTCAACATTCAAAAGGTTTCAGTGAGATCCTTCCCTCTTCCTCTAAGTTCAAGTGAGTACAGACTCAGAGCTATAAAATGTTCCTCGTATGATAACCCTTTCATTCCCAGAATCATCCTTGTGAACCTCTGGAGTATCTCCAATGCCAGCACATCTTTTCTTATTCTTAGATGAAGAGTCAAAACTGTTCTCAATACTCAAGGTGAGGCCTCACCAGTGCCGTATAAAGCCTCAGAATCACATCCCTGCTCTTGTATTCAAGCCCTGTTGAAATGAATGCTAACATTGTGTTTGCCTTCCTCACCACTGACTATACCTGCAAGCTAACCTTTAGGGTGTCCCTTTGCATCTCAGATTTCTGGATTTTCTCCCCATTTGGGAAATAGTCAGCACATTTATTTCTACTACCAAAGTGCATGACTGAATTTTCCAACATTGTATTTCATTTACCACTTTCTTGCCCATTCTCCTAATGTGTCTAAGTCCTTCTACAGCCTTCCTGTTTCCTCAACACTACCTGCCCCCCTACTAATCTTTGTATTATCTGCAAGCTCTGCAATAAAACCATCTATTCCACCATCTAACTCATTGATATACAGCATAAAAAGAAGCAGTCCCAACACTGCCCCTGTGGAACACCACTGGTCACTGGCAGCCTTCCAGAAAAGGATCTTTTTATTCCCACTCACTGCTTCCTACCAATCAGCCAGTGCTCTAACCATATTAGTAACTTTCCTGTAATACCGTGGGTAACTTGATAAGCAGCCTCATGTGTGGCACCTTGTCAAAGGCCTTATGAAAGTCCAAGTATACAACATCCACGGCATCCCCTTTATCTATCCTACGTGTAATCTCCTCAAAGAATTCCAACAGGATTGTCAGGCAAGATTCTCCCTTTAGGAAACCATGCTGACTTTGTCCCATCTTGTCCTGTGTCACTAAGTACTCCATCACTTCATCCTTAACAATTGACTCCAACGTCTTCCCACTACTGAGGTCAGGCTAACTGGTCTATAATTCCCTTTCTGCTCCCCCCTCCTTTCTTAAAAAGTGGAGTGACATTTGCAACTTCCATTCCTCTGGCACCATACCAGAGTCCAATGATTTTTGAAAGATCATTACTAATGTCTCCACAATCTCTACCGCTACCTCTTTCAGAACCCTAGGGTGCAGTTCATCTGGTCAGGGTGACTTAGCTTTTTGAGCACCCTCTCCCTTGTAATAGTAACTACATTACTATCATTTTCTCCTCCCTTGTACACTTCAACATCTCGCACAGTGCTAGTGTCTTCCACCGTGAAGATTGATGTAAAATGCTCATTTAGTTCATCTGTCATCTCCTTGTCCCTCATTATTATTTCTCTGGTCTCATTATTCATTACGGGTCTTGTCTTTCTGAGCTGGATTGGAGGTTAATTGTTCACTACCCTGCATGTGGTGGTAGGGTGATTGGTGCATTTGAGAATACTTTACAGGCAAATGGGATGCTATATGAGACCATTCCACCCATCGAGTCAATGCTGGCTGAGCAACTTTGTTTATTTTATTTAGAGATACAGCACCGATCAGGTCCTCCGGCCCAGCAACCCATCAATTTAACACTAGTCTAATCACGGGACAATCTACAATGACCAATTAACCCACTATTTTACATTACAAGGGAATTATAGTGTCAGGAAATAACAGGCCTTTTCAATAACTCAGTCTGAGGCCGGTAGAGACCTGCGTTTCAGGGAACAATCAGCCCCGAAGCAAAAGCTGAGAATTTTATTTCAACAACGCTTGATGTTGACTGATCACAAGCCGTAACAATATTAATTGTTTTTCATTTTATACTGTTACATCCAGTTCTACCTTTACTGACAAAGCTTAATCCTGTTTGACCTTTGGATCCACAGCTCAAGTATATGGCTTTAGTGATTTTTAATACATGGACATCCAGTGTTAATGAATGGGTAACTATTCACAGGGAGAGTTGGTGGTCGAGTGGTTGGGACGATGCATGGAGCTGACACGGAGGATGAGGTAAGAGATCAAACTGCTTCAGACCTAATGTTTGTTCCTGGGGTTGGAGATGGCTCGATTCGATGGTCATTTGTTTCAATCACCCATTGGAGAGGTTCATGAGAATGATTCCAGGATTGAAAAGGTTAACATACGAGGAGTATTTGAAGGCTCTGGGCCTGTACTCACTGGAGTTTAGAAGAATGAGAGGGAATCTCATTGAAATCTATTGAATATTGAAAGGGCTGGATGGAGTGGATGTTTCCCATAGTGGCTGTGTCTAGGACCGAGGGCCCAGCCCAGCCCAGTCTCATCCCTTTAGAACAGATGAGGGGGAATTTCTCTAGCTGGAGGCTGGTGAACCTGTGGAATTCATTGCCACAGACAGCTGTGGAGGCCAAGTCATTGAATATATTTAAAGCAGAGGTTATAGATGTTTTAGATGTTTCAGTAAATACTTGAGTATTCACTATGGAAAAGTATCTTGGTGATTGTTGGGATGACTTGCAGCAGACTGAAAAGCTTGAGCATGTAGTTATTAAAGAAGAGGATGTGCTGGAGCTTTTGGAAAGCTTCAAGTTGGGTGAGTCACCGGGACCAGATGAGATGTACCCCAGGCTACTGTGGGGAAGTGAGGGAAGAGATTGCTGAGCCTCTGACGATGATCTTTGCGTCATCAATGGGGACGGGAGAGATTCTGGAGGATTGGAGGGTTGCGGATGTTGTTCCTTTATTCAAGAAAGGGAGTAGGGATAGCCCAGGAAATTATAGGCCAGTGAGTCTTACCTCAGTGGTTGTTAAGTTGATGGAGAAGATCGTGAGAGGCAGGATTTATGAACATTTGGAGGTATAATATGATTAGGAATAGTCAGCATGGCTTTGTCAAGGGCAGGTCGTGCCTTACAAGCCTGATTGAATTTTTTGAGGATGTGACTAAACACATTGAAGGAAGAGCAGTAGATGTAGTGTTTTTGGATTTCAGCAAGGCATTTGATAAGGTACCCCATTGGGGTAAGGCTTATTGAGAAAGTAAGGAGGCATGGGATCCAAGGGGACATTGCTTTGTGGATCCAGAACAGGCTTGCCCACAGAAGGCAAAGAGTGGTTGTAGACGGGTCAAATTCTGCATGGAGATCGGTCACCAGTGAGGTGCCTCAGGGATCTGTTCTGGGACCCCTACACTTTGTGATTTTTATAAATGACCTGGATGAGGAAGTGGAAGGATGGGTTAGTAAGTTTGCTGATGACAAGAGGTTACAGCGGGACATTGATAGGATGCAAAAATGGGCTGAGAAATGGCAGATGGAGTTCAAAGTGTGAGATGGTTCATTTTGGTAGGTCAAATATGATGGCAGAATATAGTAAGACTCTTGTGGCAGTATGGAGGATCAGAGAGATCTTGGGGGTCTGAGTCCATAGGATGCTCAAAGCAGCTGCACAGGTTGACTCTGTGGTTAAGAAGGTGTACGGTCTATTGGCCTTCATCAGTCATGGAATTGAATTTAGGAGCTGAGAGGTAATGTTGCAGCTATATAGGACCCTGGTCAGACCCCAGTTGGAGTACTGTGCTCAATTCTGGTCACCTCACTACAGGAAGGATGTGGAAGCTATAGAAGGGTGAAAGGAGATTTACAAGAATGTAGTGTGATTTGGGATAGTATAGTCAGGGGAATAGACAGAGTTCTCAGTCGCGAGGATAGAGCATCCCGAAGGCTGTGTTGCCTGCCTGGTGCATGGGGGTATAAGATGATGAGAGGCATTGATCATGTGGATAGTCAGAGGCTTTTTCCCAGGGCTGAAATGGCTAGCACGAGAGGGCACAGTTTTAAGGTGCTGGGAAGTAGGTACAGAGGAAATGTCAGGGATAGGTTTTTTTAAGAGTAGTGAGTGTGTGGAATGGGCTGCCAGCGACAGTGGTGGAGGCAGGTACAATAGGGTCTTTTAAGAGACTTCTGAATAGGTACATGGGGTAAGGGCCTGTTCAGTTTGGTTTCTGGGTGGAAGGGCCTGTATTGTGCTGTAGGGTTTCTATGTTTGATAGATTCTTGATTAGAAAGGGTGGTAAAGGTTACAGGGATAAGGCAGGGGAATGGGGTTGAGAGGGTTAATAAATCAGCCATGATGGAGCAGACTTCACGGGCTGAGTGGCCTAATTTTGCTCCTGTGGTTTCATAACAAAGATGTAAGCACTCAAGCTTGATTACTGTGTCTGTTTTGAGATTATTTCACACCAGTCAGTATTAAATACCATGTAGAAAATCAGTCCAGCCTTGCCTTCCATTTGTGACCCTTGACTTTGAGTTTACATTTTTTTATTTTCATTATTGCTGCCATGAAGCTACAAACATTATCTGCTCAGTCAAAGGAGGCCGAGATTTCCAGCACCAGCAAGGTCGGTTCTGACACCTTGTTCCTGATGTAGAGTAGCTTTGTGCATTTAACGTCATACACTGTTGCTTTCTTGCATTAAAGATTTCCTGCTTGCTGCTTCCAGCTGCCACTTATATCCAGCAGTGCACTGTGGTAAAAAACTGCACCAGCCTTTAATACAATACCATGTTGAATCTGTATTCTGTCCTGGATGGTTACTGTGTAAGATCCTAATTTGTTCATGAAAATGAACAGAAGGCCTAGGGAGAAATTTAAGGTGGTCACATTATGGCAGAGTTAGTGTGGGAGTTCGGTACTGTTGGCAGCCATTAAAAATTGTGCAGGTGAAGTGAGCTGTCTTGCCTCTTAGTGAGGTTAGTATCTTTTCATTATCGTTAACAGGAAATGTTTAAAGCTTTACTGAATTGGCCTCTTCCACAGGATGAATCGGACAACAGTGAAGATGATGATGAAGACGAGGAAGAATATGAAATAGTTGATGATGATGAGAGTATTGATATTCAGCCAGATCAACCCCCGATGAGAATACACAAGCAGGAGCTACTCGAGGAGAGTGACAATGACTTTTAGTTCAACTGCAGGCAACAGCCCCAATGCACAACAAAGTTAGTGATTTACACAAAGATGTTTGTGATGAACTTTCTGGCCAAGCTCCAGCTCATTGTATTATTACACAGTGGAAAGACAACTGGAGCAGGTACAGGCTGTTACTGAAGCAGACAGCGCATCCAGTTCCAGTACAAAAACATTTATCTGCTGCTTTTGACCTAGATTCAATACTGTAAAAAATAATTAAAGCAAAGCAATTTCAAACTACCTGGTTTCCTTGAAATACTGATCACTGCAGCCAATCTGATGTACAAATAGAAGTCTTTATGTACTCACACTATGGCTCTTCAAAAACACAGGCATGAGCTTCAAGCAAATGGGTGTTGCAGTAGCTAGTGGTTAGTGCCATGCTATTGCACCTTGAGATTTCATAGTTTTGAGTTCTATCCTGGTAAGGAAGTCTGTGTTTTACCTATGTACAGGTGAATTTTTCCCAAGTGCTCCAGTCCCCCCCACCCTCCCCACCATCCAGACATTGGCTGTTCCGGGCTGAATCTCTAAATAATAAATCTCAATAGATCTATTTCCCATCAACGTGTTCAGGGTTTTCCTTCGGAGATGACAGTGCAGGATAGTTGAAAAGGCAGGTAGTAGGGTTTGTTTAACAAATAACAACAAAGAGATTATTGCTGAAGGTTTTAATAAGTCAATGTCTTGCTGCTTACAGTAGCCACATCACCATTCATTCCATATCTCTGCACCAAAAAGCCCGTCTATACAGATTTGCAAACCCAGTATTTCTGAACATTCACAATAACCATGGATGATCAATGCAATATTTATTCCTGGTTGCTAGACAGGTTCTGTATAAAGAGCAAGTATTGATGCTTAGATTAGCTCTGGTGATGAAATGGTACACAAACCATTATCAGAATTTTGTTTAAAAACAGTTTGAGCTAAATCTCACATTGGTTGTCAGTTGTAGGGACAGTACATTGATAAGACTATTTGCATTTAAGACATTTTGTACATTTTAACAGTATCATTTTCTTTATGGGAATGAGTGCAAATTAATGCATTCTCCACAAAGAAATCAACATATAACTTGCTTCCCTCTTACTTTCCTACTATATACAGACACAATCTATGGACTTTACAAAATTGAGAAGCTCTCATGTGATTCCACTGAATGCACTGGTTTTAACTCCAGTACAAATCTGCCTTCATTCTATAAAAAATAACTTTCTACTGTAAAGGATAGAAAATTCAAAATATACATCGATTTACACTAGAGACAACGCAGCAAAGTTTACAAGCAGACAGCAATGCCTTGCGTCAGACTCTTTGCAGGAGACACACGAGGCACTGGGAGAACTCCGAGCTGAAACACCCAGGGACCTCATCACGTAACAGAACATCTTTGTACGAGGTTGAAGAGACATGGACTGAAAGGAGGCACTCCACCACCAGCAGCCGTTGTTGGTCAGTGAGAGAGCAATTCCTCTCGTCCACAGAGATGCATCATGCATCATGGATATGCCAAGGAATAAGCATTGCTCCAATCTCACAGCAACTTTCCTACTGGCAATCCAGGCTGAGAGGAAGGGTCCTGAGCACAATGCTACCGGGGGAGGGGTGGGGAGACATTCAGCATAACTGAGCTGTGCAGTTCTCTGGTATTCTGTGTGTATGTTATTACAGTCTGCAACTCTCCCACCCCTTACATGAACATCTTTACCAGCAAGTTATCTCAGACCTTCATCTACTGGGTCTTAGAACATGCTCAGATGATTTTTTTTTGTTGAGGATGAGTAGGTAAATGATAAGAACTAAATAAATATCATAGTATCACTGGGCACCTGTGTTTATTTGCAGAGACCTTGGGTCTGTGAGTAGGAGACCAGCATTACAGGAGCATCACCACAGAGCCATGTTAAACAATTAATATCAGTGCAACCATGGTTGGACTAAACTAAGCGAGCAAATGTGCAAACACGTGGTGTCATTGTCAAATTTTGTACAAAGCCGTTTGTTACTGGTGTGTTACAGTGAGTTGTGTTATATCCACATTGTAGTGCAATCAGTATGTAGTGAGGTGTCAGAAGGAATATCATTGAACTCATGCAGACTGATCCAGGGACTGAGGCTCATCAAGCACTTCCCTGGACCACTGAAGTCTTAACATAGTCTATTGTGCCAGAGTCGGGTGCGCAATACAATCATTTCTTATAGGGGACAGCCGTTCCAAACTCAGCCTGACAAGCCATAATAAAGAGTCGGTTCAAGTCCCTGCTGACTGGATTTCCTACAAATACAAAGCAACAACATTGCACAATGAAAAACTGCAAGGCAGCGGGCCAGCTGAGCCAGGAAGACATCCCTAGATGGACAAACAGTAGATTCATAACCCTGAACAAAATCTGGGAATGGGACCCTAAATACATGGAGCCACAATTCCAGACCAGAACAAGGTGAGGTGGCTGGATTTCAGGGGGAAAAAAAGCTGGATTCACTGTGCTAAACCCAAGCCAGCCCTGTAAAGAATCCCAGTTCCCATTAGATAACCTACTGCTTACATGCACAACAGAGATGAGTGGAACAACACTCCCATTCCATAACTTGCTGTTCCTGCCACTCCCCATCCCATCATCGTGTGTGGCCTTAGTTCACGAATTTTAATGACATGATGTTACTGGCTATTTCCTGGGTTGTCCAGTTCTGGGTAGACCAGCGGCCCATTCTACGATCCTCACACAGGTACAGTTGTGACCGGTGAAGAGAAAACTGCCAGGAATGACCAACTGCCTCTTGTAGCTTGGCACTTGGACAGGAAGACGTGGAGAAGCTTGTGTGGGATTTACACAGGTCCGTGATTCAAAAGATAGGACAAAGAATTTTGCAGCCAAATTGCCTCACGGTTTACACACAAGTGACAGAAGAGCTACTGTTTTATACACTGGTCCTGAGAGGCTACGAGTGTGCCTCAGCTTGTTTGATCTCCAAGATAGCAGGGTTTGTCTCCATAATTGCCACAACAATTCGGTCGATGTAGTCCTGCAGCCTGTAGTTTATCTCTTCCTGTTTCTGAATAGCATCCATAAGCTGCAATGAAAAGAAATGACACTGAGAGCTCCAAAGCATTTAAGTGTGACATCTGGGTGATACGCCCCAGATATATACACAGACTCAGTTTTTCCCACCTGTGCCAGAGGCAGATACAATTACAACATTTAAAAGGCATGCCATATGCCTCCTTAACTACCCTATCAACCTGTGTAGCCACTTGTGGGGAGCTATCAACTTGGACTCCGAGATCCCTCTGCTCATCAATACTGTTAAGGCTCTTGTGTTTAACAATGTGTCTTTGTACTTAACTTAAAGTGCAACACTTCACATTTGACTGGGTTAAACTCCATCTGCCTTGTGTTTCAAATGATTCAATGATCACACACACATCAGAGGACTGAGTTCAAGAGCCATGAGGTAATGTTGCAGCTCAATAAAGGTCTGATTGGAATATTGTGTCCAGTTCTGATCACCTCATTATAGGAAGGATGTGGAAGCTTTAGCGAGGGTGCAGAGGAGATTTACAGGATGCTGCCTGGACTAGAGAACATGTCTTATGAGATGGGTTGAACGAGCTAGGATTTTTTTCTGGAACTAATGAAGATGAGAAGTGACTTGATAAGAGGCATAGATAGAGTGAACAGCCAGAGACTTTTCTCTACCCATATCTGTAGCTGATCTATATCTTCTTGTATTCTTCGCCAGTCATCTACATTACCCACAACATTACAAATCTTCATATCTTCTGCAAGCTTACTAACCCACCCAACTACATTTTCATCCAGGACATTTATATACATCACAAACAGCAGAGGTCTCACTACAGTTCCTTGCAGAACACCACAGACCTCCAGATAGAATAAGTCACTTTGTCCACTATCCCAAGGAGAGAAAATCAGCAGATGCTGGAGGGAACACATGCAAAATGGTGAGGAACTCAGCGGACAGGCTGCTTCCATGGAAGAGAGTACAGTTGATATTTCTGCCCCTATGTCTTACGATTTTATGAAAAGGAGAAGACTGGTAGAAGCAGGCGAGTGTGCCTGGCATTTTGGCATGAGGTTTGGTGAGGACAGGCTGGTCCAAAGGGCCAGAGTCTGTTAGGCAGCTCTATCAATCCCCAAGTCAGATTTCAGCAATACCATTGAATCACAAGCAAAGAATTAATGCTGTGCCTAGAAACCGTTGCATTTTTGATTTGCTAAAACAGCAGGTGATTTTTAAGATGGCAGCAAAAATCAACTTACCTCATCCCTAGAAACGGAGCTGATTTCTGCAGCCAGTGACTCTGTGATGGAGGCTGTATAAAGGCTCTTTGCTCCTTGGATACTCAGGTTAATGATCTGGCCATTCAACTCATCATTCTGCTCCTTCAGATTCCGGTTATCCTAGACGGAGTGAGAGGGAGTGGGTTAATACTGCTGTGTACCAGAGAGCCCCAAGGAGGGGTAAGAAGCAGAGTGACCAGTACCTGTTTGAGGTGTTTGATCTCGTGCTCCAGCTCAGTCTCTCGGTTTCGGCAGTTGTACTCTTGTAGCCCCATGCTGCTTGAGCGGCCACGCACTCTCTCTGCTTCCAGCTTGAAGAGTTGGAGCTGTTCCAGCTGTTTGCGCAGATCTTCAATGAGCTGGAGTGGGGAAAGAGTCTGTCAGAACCAGGCCAGGGCATGGAGGGACAGAGGGTCAGTTTGGAGTCTGGACAGTGAGGTACTCTTTCAGAGACAAACTCAGGCTTGTATTTCAGATGATTCACTGCTCACACACATCTCGCTGCCTCTTTCACAGTGGATAAGGCGGTTAAGGTGTATGGTGTGTTGGCTTTCACTAGTCAGAGGATTGAGTTCAAGAGCTGTGAGGTAATGTTGCAGCTCAATAAAGGTCTGATTAGAATATTGTGTTCAGTTCTAGTCACCTCATTATAGGAAGGATGTTGAAGCTTTAGAGAGGGTGCAGAGGAGATTTATCAGGATGCTGCCTGGACTAGAGAACATGTCTTATAAGGAAAGGTTGAATGAGGCTGGGTTTTTCTCTTTGGAACAAATGGAGATGAGAAGTGAGTTGATAGAGGTGTACAAGATTTTAAGAGGCATAGATAGAGTGAATAGCCAACACTTTTTTCCAGAGTGGAAGTTGCTAATCTGAGAGGCGATTGGAGGAAAATGCAAGGGGAATGTCAGAGGTAAGTGTTTTTTTAACACAGAATGGTGGGTGTATTGAACACCCTGTCAGTGGTAGACACATCAGGGGCATTGAAGAAATACAGAGAGGCACATGGATGAAAGAAAAATGGTGGGCTACGTGGGAGAGAAGGGTTTGAATGATGGTACAATAGTTAAAAAGGTCAGCACAACATCATGGCCAAAGGGCCTGTACTTGCTGTAATGTTCTAGGTTTAAACTGGAAGAATGGGAAGGTGTAAAACAGCTCACCTCCTGCGTGGTTTCCTTTTCTTTCTGGAACTGGTATTTCTTGTGTAGGAGTTTGTCTGACAGCTTCTGGTTGTTCTCCTGCTCATCCTTTAACTTCTGCGTCAGATCATCCGTCTCGTCTAAGAGCTTCTTCTTCTCCTGGAACAGCAAGGACGGTACTCAGTACCACAGGAAATTCTGGGAGTGAAGACCCCTTCACCAAAGCCACACACTACCTGCAGCTCCTCCCGAGGGAGGAAAGGGCCCATCTTCCTCAAGTACAAACCCACCACTGGGTAAACCCATATCTCCACCACAGCACAAACACCCATGGGACCACCCTCACAAAGCCAGACCTGTCACTGACAGTGACTCAGTGAACTGAGTGGTACAGACTGGTTCAAATTAAAACAGCAGTTAGATTACTGAATGAGTAATGTGGAAGGCAGGACTACAATGAACTGAAGTGTTGAATTTAAATTCAGTTAAATGAATAAATCTGGATTGAAAATCGGTATTAATAATAACGGCAATGCTACTGACTTTCTGAAGGCAATTTACAAGGTTTCAGGGAAGGGGAGGAATCTGTAGGCCGCTGTGACTAGGCCGACAGTAAACACAGGTGATGTTTAAAAGCCTCCAGAAATGGACCAGGTAGGCTGGTAGTTCATGGGCAGTTGGAGAGGGTCATGGACACCAACACTGCAATCTCTGACATCCTATGGGATGTGCAGATTGAGTATATCAGTGACAAATATCAGTACAAATGGGTTTAATCCAGTTAAAAACTGTACCACTAACAAATATGAATTACTCTCCCTGCATTGTAAAATGGTATAGAACAAATCAAAGGAAATGTGGATGTACCTCCTCCAGCCTCTCAATGTTTGCACGGAGGCATGGAATACATGCTCGCAGCTCACTGTTCTCCTCGTCAAGCTGCTGTAACCTGCCAAGCACACGCAAAGTTCAAAGTAAATTTATTATCAAAGTACGTATAGGTTACACTATACTATACCGAGATTCATTTTCTTGCAGGACAAATAAAGAAATACAACAGAATTTATGAAAAACCCTACATAAGCAAAGACTGAAAAACAACCAATGTGCAAAAGACAAAATACAAATAAAAAAATTAATACTGAGAACATAGATTGTAAAGTCCTTAACACAGAAACACAGAAAACCTACAGCACAATACGGGGCCTTCAGCCCACAAAGCTGTGCTAAACATGTACCTACCTTAGAAATTACTAGGCTTAACAATGGCCCCCTATTTTTCTAAGCTCCATGAACCTATCCAAAAGTGTCTCACAAGACCCTATTGAATCTGCCTCCACCACCGCTGCCGGCAGCCCATTCCACACACTCACCACTCTCTGTGCAAAAAAACTTACCCCTGACATCTCCTCTGTACCTACTCCCCAGCACCTTAAACCTGTGTCCTCTTGTGGCAACCATTTCAGCCCTGGGAAAAAGCCTCTGACTATCCACACGATCAACGCCTCTCATCATTTTATACACCTCTATCAGATCACCACTCATCTTCCATTGCTTCAGGAAGAAAAGGCCGAGTTCACTCAATCTATTCTCATAAGGCATGCTCCCCAATCTAGGCAACATCCTTGTAAATCTTTGCATCCTTTCTATGGCTTCCACATCCTTCCTGTAGTGAGGCGACCAGAACTGAGCACAGTACTCCAAGTGGGGTCTGGAACATTTCCCATTCACCCTTTCCTCCTCTTCTATTCCCCACTCTGGCCTCTTACCTCTTCTCCTCACCTACCCATCACCTCCCTCTCTCCCATCGTCCAATCTCCTTCTCCTATCAAATTCCTTCTTCTCCAGACCTTTACCTTTTCCACCAATCACCTCCCAGCATCCTCCAACCCCACCCACCTGGCTTCAGTTGTCCCCCTTCTATCTTGTCCCCCCATCCCCCACTTCCTTTTTCTGGGATCTTCCCATTCCCTTCCGGTCCTGATGAAGGGTCTTAGCCACAAACATTAAGTTTATTCCTCTCCATAGATGCTGCCTGACCTGCTGGGTTCCTCCAGCATTTTGTGTATGTTGGTCTGGATTTCCAGCATTGACAGAATCTCTTGCGTTTATGATCCAGCCTCTGATCTCTGATTTAAATGATTGTCCCCTCACCTTGTAACCATGTCATCTCATTCAAAATGCTCCCAAACCTCATCACAGTCGGCCCTCCTTATCCGCGAGGGATTGGTTCCGGGACCCCTCGCAGATACCAAAATTCACAGATGCTCAAGTCCCTTATTCAACCTGTCTCAGTGCGATGGACATTAGTACCCAGTGGAACCCCAGACCTTATTTAACCTGTCTCAATGCGGTGGACCTTAGGACCCAGTGGAACCCCAGACCTTATTTAACCTGTCTCAATGCAGTGGACCTTAGGACCCAGTGGAACCCCTGACCTTATTTAACTGTCTCAGTGCGGTGGACCTTAGTACCCAGTGGAACCCCAGACCTTATTTAACCTGTCTCAATGCGGTGGACCTTAGGACCCAGTGGAACCCCAGACCTTATTTAACCTGTCTCAATGCGGTGGACCTTAGGACCCAGTGGAACCCCTGACCTTATTTAACTGTCTCAGTGCGGTGGACCTTAGTACCCAGTGGAACCCCAGACCTTATTTAACCTGTCTCAATGCAGTGGACATTAGTACCCAGTGGAACCCCAGACCTTATTTAACCTGTCTCAATGCGGTGGACCTTAGGACCCAGTGGAACCCCAGACCTTATTTAACCTGTCTCAATGCAGTGGACATTAGTACCCAGTGGAACCCCAGACCTTATTTAACCTGTCTCAATGCAGTGGACATTAGAACCTGGTGGCAGAGATCTGAATCTGCAGTGTTTCTGTTCACAAAAATAATCACGATCACAATTGAAAATGAAGTGGAAATAATAAAGCGATCGGAAAGAGGTGAAATGCCATTGGTCATTGCAAAAGTGTTAGGCTACGTCCATCAACGATCAGAACGATTTTAAAGGTTAAAGTGAGAAAGGCTCTGTCCCGATGAAAGCTACAATTATTACTAAGCAACATAGTGGTTTAATTATTGAGTTTTGGGTTTTTGATCCTCCACATCAACCCGGCACAGTGGAGAGCACTCTCGGGAGTGGTCTGTCATTGGATCGAACTCAGGAACTTCTGTTCCCGAGCCTGGAGCTGAAACATACGTTCTTAAGCATTTTATATGCATAGAAAGGTAAAATATATACTATATACTAAGACAAATGTTTGACTAACTGACGCTAAATATTACCGGATGTGCCTGTTCCGACTTACTTAGTAAGAGAACTTCCGATTTTTTTCTATCCCGATCCACAATAACCCACACACATCCTCCCATATACTTTAAATCATCTCTAGATTACTTATAATACCTAATACAATGTAAATGCTATGTAAAATAGTTGTTATACTGCATTGTTTAGGGAATAATGACAAGAAAAAAGAAGTCTGTACAAGAAGAGCACTTCCGGGTTTTCGCGATCCGCTGAATTCATGCATGCGGAATTCACGGATAAGGAGGGCCAACTGCATTTACCCTGTAATGCTCCCTAAAGATTTTACATCATTTAAATTCAAATCACCCCTCATTCTTCTGGATATGCACCCAACATGTTTTTTTAGCCTTCCATGATAGGAAAATTCCTTCTTCCCAGGAATTAACTGACTTGATAGAGGTGTACAAGATAAGTGGGACAGATCAAGTGGCCAGCAGGAGACTTTTTCCCCAAGGCTGAAATAGCTAATACAAGAAGGCATAATTTTAAGGTGATTGGAGGAAAGTAAAGGAGAGGAGGTCAGAGGTAGTTTTTAAAAAATATAAACACACAGAGAGTGGTGGGTGGAACGCAGGGGTGGTGATAGAGGCAGATACATTAGGGACATTTAAGAAACTTAGATAAGCATATGGATGAATGAGGAATGGAGGGCTGTGTGGGAGGGAAAGATTGGATTGATCTTGGAGTAGGATCCAGTCTGGTATGGAGGAGCTACTGCACAGGTCCAAAAGAAGCTGCAGAGGGTTGTAAATTTAGTCTGCTCCATCTTGGGCACTAGCCTGCAAAGTATCCAAGACATCTTCAAGGAGCAGTATCTCAGAAAGACAGCGTCCATTATTAAGGACGTCCAGCACTCAGGGCATGCCCTTTTCTCACCGTTACCATCAGGTAGGAAGTACAGAAGCCCAAGCAATTCAGGAACAGCTTCTTTCCCTCTGCTATCCAATTCCTAAATGGACAATGAATCTTTGGACACTACCTCACTTCTTCAAATATATATTATTTCTGTTTTAGCACAATTTTTAATCTATTCAATATACGTGCACTGCAATTTATTTATTTATTTATTTATTATTATTATTTTGTTTTGTTTTTTTTTCTTCTATATTATGTATTTCATTGAACTGCTGATGCTAAATTAACAAATTTCACGTCACATGCCAGTGGTTAAAAGGTTGGCACAGCTGAAGGGCCTGTACTGTGCTGTAACGTTCTATATTCTATGTAACATAAGACCATACGACATAGAGCAGAATTAGGCTATTCAGCCCTTTGAGTCCAGTCATTTCAACGTTACTGTTCCCAGATTCCACTCAACCCCAAAACCTGCCTTCTCACCATATCCTTTGATGCTCTGACCAATCAGGAAACTATCAACTTTTGCTTTAACTATACCCACAGACTTGGCCTCCACCGTAGTCTGTGGCAAAGCATTCCACAGATTCACCACTCTTTGGCTAAAAAAAACTCCTCCTTACCTCTGTTCTAAAGAGTCACCCCTCAATTTTGAGGCTGTGCCCTCCAGTTCTGGATAACCCCACCAGAGGAAATATCCTCTCCCCATTTACCTTATCTATTCCTTTCAACATTCAGTAGGTTTCAATGAGGTCCCCATGCTTTCTTCTAAATTCCATTGAGTACAGGCCTAAAGCTGCCAAATGCTCCTCATATGTTAACCCCTTCATTCCTGGAATCATCCTCATGAACCTCCTCTGGACTCTCCAATGATAACACATCCTTTCTGAGATATGGGGTCCAAAAGTGTTGACAATACTCCAAATGCGGCCTGACTAGAGTCTTATAAAGACTCAGTGCTATCTACTTGCTTTTATATTCTTTTAATCCCCTTGAAATAAATGCCAATAATGCATTTTCCACAGACTCAACCTGTAAATTAACATTCTTGGAGTCGTGCACGAGGACTCCTCAGTCCCTCTGCACCTCTGATGTTTGAACTGTCTCCCTATTTAAATAGTCCACACTATTGTTCCTTTTACCAAAATGCATTATCATACATTTCCCAACACTGCCACTTTTTTGCCCATTCTTCCAATCTGTCCAAGGTCTGCTGCAATTGTATTGCTTCCTCAGCACTACCAAGCCCTCCACTTATCTTCGTATTATCTGCAAAGCCTCATTTATTCCCTCATTGCCTCCAGCCTGTCAGCCATTCCTCTATCCATTCCAGTATCTTCCCTGTTAAAGCCATAGGGTATTATCCTGTTAAGCAGCCTCATGTGTAGCACCTTATCAAATGCCTACTGAAAATCCAAGTAAATAACATCCACTGCCTCTCTTTGTCCACCCTGCTTGTTAACACTTTGAAGAATTCTAAGAGATTTGTCAGGCAAGATTTCACTTTACAGAAACTATGCTGACTTTGACTTACTTTATCATTAGTCTCCAAGTTCCCCAAAACCTTGTCCTTAATAATGGACTCCAACACTTTCCAAATCACTGAGGTCAAGCTAACTAGCCAATAACTTTATATCTTTTGTCTTCCTCCCTTCTTTAAGAGTAAAGTGACATTTGCAATCTTCCAGTTCCTCCGGGACCATGCCAGAATCAAGAATTCTTGAAAGATCATGACCAATGCACCCGTTAGGTCTTCAGCAACCTCTCTCAGGACTCTGGGATATAGTTCACCTGGTCCAGGTGACTTACTCACCTTACAACCTTTGAGTTTGCCTAGCACTTTTTCCTTTGTAATAGCAATGGCACTCACTCCTGCTCCCTGACACTCATGGACCTCTGGCACACTGCTAGTGTCTTCCACAGTGAAGATTGTCATTTCTTTGTCTCCCCAATACTACCTCACCAACATCATTTTCCAGTGGTCCAATATTAACTCTCACCTCCCTTTTACTCTTTATATAACTGAAAAAACTTTTAGTATCCTGCTTTATATTATTGACTAGTTTGCCCTTGTATTTCATCTTTTCCCTTCTTAGAGCTTTTTAGTTGCCTTTAGCTGGATTTTAAAAGCTTCCCAACTCACTCACTTTTGCTACCTTATATGCCCCTTCCTTGACTTTAACGTAGTCCTTAACTTCTTTTGTCAGCCATGGTTGCCTACCCGTGACATTTGAGAACTTCTTCCTCTGTGAACCATATCTATTCTGCACTTTGTGAACTTTTCCCAGAAACCTCACTCATCTCTGCTCTGCCGTCATCCCCACCAGTATCCTCCTCCAAACTACCTGGGCAAGCTCCTCTCTCATGCCTCTGTAATTCCCTTTATTCCATTGTGATATAGATACATGTGAGTTAGTCTCTTCCCTCTCAAATTGCAGTGTGAATTTAATCATATGCAGATCATTGCCCCATAAGAATTTCTTTACATTAAGCTGACTAATAAAATCCGGGTTATTACACAACACCCAATCTAAGACAACTTTCCCCAAAGTAGGCACGAGCACAAGTTTCTCTTAAAAAACATCTCACAGGCGTTCAACAAATTCCCCCTCTTGCGATCAGACACCAACTTGATTTTCCCAATCCCCTTGCATACTGAAGTCCCCCATTACAATTGTGACATTACCCTTATTACATGTCTTTTCCAGCAACCTTTGCAATCTCAACCCCACATCTTGGCTACTATTTGGAGACCAAAATATGATTCCCATAACAGTTTTTTCACCCTTTCAGTTCCTTAACTCCACCCACAAAGATTCAACATTCTTTGACCCTATGTCACCCCTTTCTGAAGACCCATCTCTTACCAACAGACCCACACCACCACCTACCTCTTCTTGTTTGTCCCTTTGATACAAAATATATCCTTTGATGTTAAGCTCCCAGCTATGGAATTCCTTCAGCCACGACTTAGTAATGCCCACAATGTCATACCCACAAGTTTGTCTACCTTATTCTGAACGCTGCACAATTTTAAGCACAGCACCTTCAGTCCTGCATTCTTCACCCTTTTGGATTTTGCCTCTATGGTACAATTTAACTCTTTGCTCTGTCTGAATTTGTACCCAATCATTGGCTTGTCCTTCCTTACATTCATGTTACATCCATCATCTACTTGTAAACCTGCTGGCTCATCCTCAGCTCTATCATACCGGTTGCCATCTCCCATGCCACATCACAGTACAAAAGACAACTAACAGCAATAAATAAATAATAAATACCAAGAACATGAGACATGACAAGTCCTTGAAGGTGAGTCCACAGATTGTATTCAGATCAATGTTGGAGTGAGTAAAGTAATCCCTTCTGGTTCAAGTGAGTACTATCGGATGTAAGTGCTACTGGACATTGTGGGCTGAATGGTTTAAACAGTGCTGTACTGGTCTAGTTCACTGCTGAGTTAGACCTGTCCTGTCTCAGCCTGGATGGAGAGAGAGGTCTACAGCAGACACATGGCTACCTGGTGTGCAGATTCTCCATCTCGATGACCTGCTCTCGCTCCACTTTGCTCAGAATGTCTTTCTGCTTCTTTACTTCCTCCAGTAACATCTGCTCGGACTTGGCCTCCTGCTCTTTCAGCTGTTCTTCCAGTGCGTTTGCTCTGTTTGGAGAGAGTCAGAGACAAGTACCTGCTTAGAGAGAGCCAGACAATGGGGAGCAGTTGGCATGACGCCATTACTGCTGGGGCAACAGCATTCGGTGTTCAATTCCAGTGTCCCCCATAACAAAGTTTGTACATTCTTCCCGTGAACACGTGACTTTCCTCTGGTTTTCCCGCACAGTCCAAAAACATATCAGTTAGGTTCATTGGTCACTGTAAATCGTCCCTCAATTCAGCTAGGGTTAAATAGAGAGGTTACTGGGTAGGGTGGTTACTGGGTGGGGTGGTTACTGGGTAGGGAGGTTACTGGGTGGGGTGGTTACTAGGTAGGGAGGTTACTGGGTAGGGTTACTGGGTGGGGTGGTTACTAGGTGGGGAGGTTACTAGGTAGGGAGGTTACTGGGTAGAGAGGTTACTGGGTAGGGAGGTTACTGGGTAGGGAGGTTACTGGGTAGGGAGGTTACTGGGTAGGGAGGTTGCTGGGTGGGGTGGTTACTGGGTAGGGTTACTGGGTGGGGTGGTTACTAGGTGGGGAGGTTACTAGGTAGGGAGGTTACTGGGTAGAGAGGTTACTGGGTAGAGAGGTTACTGGGTGGGGTGGTTACTGGGTAGGAAGGTTACTGGGTAGGGAGGTTACTGGGTGGGGTGGTTACTGGGTAGAGAGGTTACTGGGTGGGGTGGTTACTGGGTAGAGAGGTTACTGGGTGGGGTGGTTACTGGGTGGGGTGGTTACTAGGTTGGGAGGTTACTGGGTGGGGTGGTTACTAGGTAGGGAGGTTACTGGGTAGGGAGGTTACTGGGTGGGGAGGTTACTGGGTAGGGAGGGTACTGGGTGGGGTGGTTACTAGGTAGGGAGGTTATTGGGTGGGGTGGTTACCAGGTAGGGAGATTACTGGGTAGGGAGGTTACTGGGTGGGGTGGTTACTGGGTAGGGTGGTTACTGGGTAGGGAGGTTACTGGGTGGGGTGGTTTCTGGGTAGGGAGGTTACTGGGTGGGGTGGTTACCAGGTAGGGTGGTTACTGGGTAGGGAGGTTACTGGGTAGGGAGGTTACTGGGTGGGGTGGTTACTGGGTGGGGTGGTTACTGGGTAGGGAGATTACTGGGTAGGGAGGTTACTGGGTAGGGAGGTTACTGGGTAGGGAGGTTACTGGGTGGGGTGGTTACTAGGTAGGGAGGTTACTGGGTGGGGTGGTTACTGGGTAGAGAGGTTACTGGGTGGGGTGGTTACTGGGTAGGAAGGTTACTAGGTAGGGAGGTTACTGGGTGGGGTGGTTACTGGGTAGAGAGGTTACTGGGTAGAGAGGTTACTGGGTGGGGTGGTTACTAGGTAGGGAGGTTACTGGGTAGGGAGGTTACTGGGTGGGGAGGTTACTGGGTGGGGTGGTTACTAGGTAGGGAGGTTATTGGGTGGGGTGGTTACCAGGTAGGGTGGTTACTGGGTAGGGAGGTTACTGGGTGGGGTGGTTTCTGGGTAGGGAGGTTACTGGGTGGGGTGGTTACTAGGTAGGGTGGTTACTGGGTAGGGAGGTTACTGGGTGGGGTGGTTACTGGGTAGGGAGGTTACTGGGTGGGGTGGTTACTAGGTAGGGAGGTTACTGGGTAGGGAGGTTACTGGGTGGGGTGGTTACTGGGTAGGGTGGTTACTGGGTAGGGAGGTTACTGGTTGGGGTGGTTACTGGGTAGGGAGGTTACTGGGTAGGGAGGTTACTGGGTAGAGAGGTTACTGGGTGGGGTGGTTACTAGGTAGGGAGGTTACAGGGTAGGGAGGTTACTGGGTAGGGAGGTTACTGGGTGGGGTGGTTACTAGGTAGGGTGGTTACTGGGTAGGGAGGTTACTGGGTGGGGTGGTTACTGGGTAGGGAGGTTACTGGGTGGGGTGGTTACTAGGTAGGGTGGTTACTGGGTAGGGAGGTTACTGGGTGGGGTGGTTACTGGGTAGAGAGGTTACTGGGTGGGGTGGTTACTGGGTGGGGTGGTTACTAGGTAGGGAGGTTACAGAGTAGGGAGGTTACTAGGTAGGGAGGTTACTGGGTAGAGAGGTTACTGGGTGGGGTGGTTACTGGGTGGGGAGGTTACTGGGTAGGGAGGTTACTGGGTGGGGTGGTTACTGGGTAGGGAGGTTACTGGGTGGGGTGGTTACTGGGTGGGGTGGTTACTAGGTAGGGAGGTTACTGGGTGGGGTGGTTACTAGGTAGGGAGGTTACTAGGTAGGGAAGTTACTGGGTAGGGAGGTTACTGGGTAGGGAGGTTACTGGGTGGGGTGGTTACTGGGTGGGGTGGTTACTGAGTAGGGAGGTTACTGGGTAGGGAGGTTACTGGGTAGGGAGGTTACTGGGTGGGGAGTTTACGGAGTAGGGAGGTTACTGGGTGGGGTGGTTACTGGGTAGGGAGGTTACTGGGTAGGGAGGTTACTGGGTGGGGTGGTTACTGGGTAGGGAGGTTACTGGGTGGGGTGGTTACTGGGTAGAGAGGTTACTGGGTGGGGTGGTTACTGGGTAGAGAGGTTACTGGGTGGGGTGGTTACTGGGTGGGGTGGTTACTAGGTTGGGAGGTTACTGGGTGGGGTGGTTACTAGGTAGGGAGGTTACTGGGTAGGGAGGTTACTGGGTGGGGAGGTTACTGGGTAGGGAGGTTACTGGGTGGGGTGGTTACTAGGTAGGGAGGTTATTGGGTGGGGTGGTTACCAGGTAGGGAGATTACTGGGTAGGGAGGTTACTGGGTGGGGTGGTTACTGGGTAGGGTGGTTACTGGGTAGGGAGGTTACTGGGTGGGGTGGTTTCTGGGTAGGGAGGTTACTGGGTGGGGTGGTTACTAGGTAGGGTGGTTACTGGGTAGGGAGGTTACTGGGTAGGGAGGTTACTGGGTGGGGTGGTTACTGGGTGGGGTGGTTACTGGGTAGGGAGATTACTGGGTAGGGAGGTTACTGGGTAGGGAGGTTACTGGGTAGGGAGGTTACTGGGTGGGGTGGTTACTAGGTAGGGAGGTTACTGGGTGGGGTGGTTACTGGGTAGAGAGGTTACTGGGTGGGGTGGTTACTGGGTAGGGAGGTTACTAGGTAGGGAGGTTACTGGGTGGGGTGGTTACTGGGTAGAGAGGTTACTGGGTAGAGAGGTTACTGGGTGGGGTGGTTACTAGGTAGGGAGGTTACTGGGTAAGGAGGTTACTGGGTGGGGAGGTTACTGGGTAGGGAGGTTACTGGGTGGGGTGGTTACTAGGTAGGGAGGTTATTGGGTGGGGTGGTTACCAGGTAGGGTGGTTACTGGGTAGGGAGGTTACTGGGTGGGGTGGTTTCTGGGTAGGGAGGTTACTGGGTGGGGTGGTTACTAGGTAGGGTGGTTACTGGGTAGGGAGGTTACTGGGTGGGGTGGTTACTGGGTAGGGAGGTTACTGGGTGGGGTGGTTACTAGGTAGGGAGGTTACTGGGTAGGGAGGTTACTGGGTGGGGTGGTTACTGGGTAGGGTGGTTACTGGGTAGGGAGGTTACTGGTTGGGGTGGTTACTGGGTAGGGAGGTTACTGGGTAGGGAGGTTACTGGGTAGAGAGGTTACTGGGTGGGGTGGTTACTAGGTAGGGAGGTTACAGGGTAGGGAGGTTACTGGGTAGGGAGGTTACTGGGTGTGGTGGTTACTAGGTAGGGTGGTTACTGGGTAGGGAGGTTACTGGGTGGGGTGGTTACTGGGTAGGGAGGTTACTGGGTGGGGTGGTTACTAGGTAGGGTGGTTACTGGGTAGGGAGGTTACTGGGTGGGGTGGTTACTGGGTAGAGAGGTTACTGGGTGGGGTGGTTACTGGGTGGGGTGGTTACTAGGTAGGGAGGTTACAGAGTAGGGAGGTTACTAGGTAGGGAGGTTACTGGGTAGAGAGGTTACTGGGTGGGGTGGTTACTGGGTGGGGAGGTTACTGGGTAGGGAGGTTACTGGGTGGGGTGGTTACTGGGTAGGGAGGTTACTGGGTGGGGTGGTTACTGGGTGGGGTGGTTACTAGGTAGGGAGGTTACTGGGTGGGGTGGTTACTAGGTAGGGAGGTTACTAGGTAGGGAAGTTACTGGGTAGGGAGGTTACTGGGTAGGGAGGTTACTGGGTGGGGTGGTTACTGGGTGGGGTGGTTACTGAGTAGGGAGGTTACTGGGTAGGGAGGTTACTGGGTAGGGAGGTTACTGGGTAGGGAGGTTACTGGGTGGGGAGTTTACGGAGTAGGGAGGTTACTGGGTGGGGTGGTTACTGGGTAGGGAGGTTACTGGGTAGGGAGGTTACTGGGTGGGGTGGTTACTGGGTAGAGTGGTTACTGGGTGGGGTGGTTACTGGGTGGGGTGGTTACTAGGTAGGGAGGTTACTGGGTAGGGAGGTTACTAGGTAGAGAGGTTACTGGGTGGGGTGGTTACTAGGTAGGGAGGTTACTAGGTAGGGAGGTTACTGGGTAGAGAGGTTACTGGGTAGAGAGGTTACTGGGTGGGGTGGTTACTGGGTAGGGAGGTTACTGGGTAGGGAGGTTACTGGGTGGGGTGGTTACTGGGTAGGGTTACAGGGTTGGGTGGTTACTAGGTGGGGAGGTTACTAGGTAGGGAGGTTACTGGGTAGAGAGGTTACTGGGTAGAGAGGTTACTGGGTAGAGAGGTTACTGGGTGTGGTGGTTACTGGGTAGGGAGGTTACTGGGTAGGGAGGTTACTGGGTGGGGTGGTTACTGGGTAGGGAGGTTACTGGGTGGGGTGGTTACTAGGTGGGGTCGTTACTAGGTAGAGAGGTTACTGGGTAGGGAGGTTACTGGGTAGGGAGGTTACTGGGTGGGGTGGTTACTGGGTGGGGTGGTTACTAGGTAGGGAGGTTACTGGGTAGGGAGGTTACTGGGTGGGGTGGTTACTGGGTGGGGTGGTTACTGGGTGGGGTGGTTACTGGGTAGGGAGGTTACTGGGTAGGGAGGTTACTGGGTGGGGTGGTTACTGGGTGGGGTGGTTACTAGGTAGGGAGGTGACTGGGTAGAGAGGTCACTGGGTAGAGAGGTCACTGGGTGGGGTGGTTAATGGGTAGGGAGGTTACTGGGTAGGGAGGTTACTGGGTGGGGTGGTTACTGGGTAGGGAGGTTACTGGGTAGGGAGGTTACTGGGTGGGGTGCTTACTAGGTAGGGAGGTTACTGGGTGGGGTGGTTACTAGGGAGGGAGGTTACTGGGTGGGGTGGTTACTGGGTAGAGAGGTTACTGGGTGGGGTGGTTACTGGGTAGGGAGGTTACTAGGTAGGGAGGTTTCTGGGTGGGGAGGTTACTGGGTAGGGAGGTTACTGGGTGGGGTGGTTACTGGGTGGGGTGGTTACTAGGTAGGGAGGTTATTGGTAGAGAGGTTACTGGGTGGGGTGGTTACTGGGTAGAGAGGTTACTGGGTGGGGTGGTTACTGGGTAGGGAGGTTACTGGGTGGGGTTGTTACTGGGTAGAGAGGTTACTGGATGGGGTGGTTACTGGGTAGAGAGGTTACTGGGTGGGGTGGTTACTGGGTAGGGAGGTTACTGGGTAGGGAGGTTACTGGGTGGGGTGGTTACTAGGTAGGGAGGTTACTGGGTGGGGTGGTTACTAGGTAGGGAGGTTACTGGGTAGAGAGGTTACTGGGTGGGGTGGTTACTGGGTAGAGAGGTTACTGGGTGGGGAGGTTACTGGGTAGAGAGGTTACTGGGTGGGGTGGTTACTGGGTAGAGAGGTTACTGGGTGGGGTGGTTACTGGGTAGGGAGGTTACTGGGTGGGGTGGTTACTGGGTAGAGAGGTTACTGGGTGGGGTGGTTACTGGGTAGGGAGGTTACTGGGTGGGGTTGTTACTGAGTAGAGAGGTTACTGGGTGGGGTGGTTACTGGGTAGAGAGGTTACTGGGTGGGGTGGTTACTGGGTAGAGAGGTTACTGGGTGGGGTGGTTACTGGGTAGGGAGGTTACTGGGTGGGGTGGTTACTGGGTAGGGAGGTTACTGGGTGGGGTGGTTACTAGGTAGGGAGGTTACTGGGTAGGGAGGTTACTGGGTAGGGTGGTTACTGGGTAGGGAGGTTACTGGGTGGGGTGGTTACTAGGTAAGGAGGTTACTGGGTGGGGTGGTTACTGGGTTAGGGAGGTTACTGGGTAGGGAGGTTACTGGGTAGGGAGGTTACTGGGTAGAGAGTTTACTGGGTGGGGTGGTTACTGGGTAGGGAGGTTACTGGGTAGGGAGGTTACTGAGTGGTGTGGTTACTAGGTAGGGAGGTTACTGGGTGGGGTGGTTACTAGGTAGGGAGGTTACTGGGTGGGGTGGTTACTGAGTAGGGAGGTTACTGGGTAGGGAGGTTACTGGGTGGGGAGGTTACGGAGTAGGGAGGTTACTAGGTAGGGAGGTTACTGGGTAGAGAGGTTACTGGGTGGGGTGGTTACTGGGTAGGGAGGTTACTGGGTAGGGAGGTTACTGGGTGGGTTGGTTACTGGGTGGGGTGGTTACTGGGTGGGGTGGTTACTGGGTGGGGTGGTTACTGGGTAGGGAGGTTACTGGGTAGGGAGGTTACTGGGTAGGGAGGTTACTGGGTGGGGTGGTTACTGGGTAGGGAGGTTACTGGGTAGGGAGGTTACTGGGTGGGGAGGTTACGGAGTAGGGAGGTTACTGGGTGGGGTGGTTACTGGGTAGGGAGGTTACTAGGTAGGGAGGTTACTGGGTGGGGTGGTTACTGGGTAGGGAGGTTACTGGGTGGGGTGGTTACTAGGTAGGGAGGTTACTGGGTGGGGTGGTTACTAGGTAGGGAGGTTACTGGGTGGGGTGGTTACTGGGTAGGGAGGTTACTGGGTGGGGTGGTTACTGGGTGGGGTGGTTACTGGGTAGAGAGGTTACTGGGTAGAGAGGTTACTGGGTGGGGTGGTTACTGGGTAGGGAGGTTACTGGGTGGGGTGGTTACTGGGTGGGGTGGTTACTGGGTGGGGTGGTTACTGGGTGGGGAGGTTACTGGGTAGGGAGGTTACTGGGTAGGGAGGTTACTAGGTAGGGAGGTTACTGGGTGGGGTGGTTACTGGGTAGGGAGGTTACTGGGTGGGGTGGTTACTGGGTAGGGAGGTTACTGGGTGGGGTGGTTACTGGGTAGGGAGGTTACTGGGTGGGTTGGTTACTGGGTGGGGTGGTTACTGGGTGGGGTGGTTACTGGGTGGGGTGGTTACTGGGTAGGGAGGTTACTGGGTAGGGAGGTTACTGGGTAGGGAGGTTACTGGGTAGGGAGGTTACTGGGTGGGGTGGTTACTGGGTAGGGAGGTTACTGGGTAGGGAGGTTACTGGGTAGGGAGGTTACTGGGTGGGGAGGTTACGGAGTAGGGAGGTTACGGAGTAGGGAGGTTACTGGGTGGGGTGGTTACTGGGTAGGGAGGTTACTGGGTGGGGAGGTTACTGGGTAGGGAGGTTACTGGGTGGGGTGGTTACTAGATAGGGAGGTTACTGGGTAGAGAGGTTACTGGGTGGGGTGGTTACTGGGTAGGGAGGTTACTGGGTGGGGTGGTTACTAGGTAAGGAGGTTACTGGGTGGGGTGGTTACTGGGTAGGGAGGTTATTGGGTGGGGTGGTTACTGGGTAGGGAGGTTACTGGGTGGGGTGGTTACTGGGTGGGGAGGTTACTGGGTGGGGAGGTTACTGGGTGGGGAGGTTACTGGGTGGGGTGGTTACTAGGTAGGGAGGTTACTGGGTAGAGAGGTTGCTGTGTGGGGTGGTTACTGGGTAGGGAGGTTACTGGGTGGGGTGGTTACTGGGTAGGGAAGTTACTGGGTGGGGTGGTTACTGGGTAGGGAGGTTACTGGGTGGGGAGGTTACTGGGTAGGGAGGTTACTGGGTGGGGTGGTTACTAGATAGGGAGGTTACTGGGTAGAGAGGTTACTGGGTGGGGTGGTTACTGGGTAGGGAGGTTACTGGGTGGGGTGGTTACTAGGTAAGGAGGTTACTGGGTGGGGTGGTTACTGGGTTAGGGAGGTTACTGGGTGGGGTGGTTACTAGGTAGGGAGGTTACTGGGTAGGGAGGTTACTGGGTGGGGTGGTTACTAGGTAGGGAGGTTACTGGGTGGGGTGGTTACTGGGTAGAGAGGTTACTGGGTAGAGAGGTTACTGGGTAGGGAGGTTACTGGGTAGGGAGGTTACTGGGTGGGGTGATTACTGGGTAGTGAGGTTACTGGGTGGGGTTGTTACTGGGTAGAGAGGTTACTAGGTAGGGAGGTTACTGGGTAGGGAGGTTACTGGGTAGGGAGGTTACTGGGTGGGGTGGTTACTGGGTGGGTTGGTTACTGGGTAGAGAGGTTACTGGGTGGGGTGGTTACTGGGTGGGGTGGTTACTAGGTAAGGAGGTTACTGGGTGTGGTGGTTACTGGGTTAGGGAGGTTACTGGGTGGGGAGGTTACTGGGTGGGGTGGTTACTAGGTAGGGAGGTTACTGGGTAGAGAGGTTACTGGGTGGGGTGGTTACTGGGTAGGGAGGTTACTGGGTGGGGTGGTTACTAGGTAAGGAGGTTACTGGGTGTGGTGGTTACTGGGTTAGGGAGGTTACTGGGTGGGGTGGTTACTAGGTAAGGAGGTTACTGGGTGTGGTGGTTACTGGGTTAGGGAGGTTACTGGGTGGGGTGGTTACTAGGTAGGGAGGTTACTGGGTAGGGAGGTTACTGGGTAGGGAGGTTACTGGGTGGGTGGTTACTAGGTAGGGAGGTTACTGGGTAGGGAGGTTACTGGGTAGGGAGGTTTCTGGGTGGGGTGGTTACTAGGTAGGGAGGTTACTGGGTGGGGTGGTTACTAGGTAGGGAGGTTACTGGGTAGAGAGGTTACTGGGTGGGGTGGTTACTGGGTAGGGAGGTTACTGGGTGGTGTGGTTACTGGGTAGGGAGGTTACTGGGTAGGGAGGTTACTGGGTGGGGTGGTTACTGGGTGGGGTGGTTACTGGGTGGGGTGGTTACTGGGTGGGGTGGTTACTGGGTGGGGTGGCTCATTGGCCTAGAAGAGTATCTCTTAAGATAAAAAAAAATTAAATGAGCCTTTCCCCCACTCCAGGTATGAGCCTCTGCCCTCACTCAGCTCACGTGGATATTATTTTTAGCAATGAATTTCAACAAGCTCTTCTACAGACGTGTCAGAACTGTACTGGGGGGTGGGGGGGATGAAGAAGAATTTATTCCGTTTAATTCATCCCCTTGTTTAACTAGTCACCATATCTTTTAACTATTAAATACAGCAATATAACAAGATAATACTTGTGAAGCAACTTGCATTCTCAAACAGAAAAAAATCAGTAACATTTAAATGACAAGAACGTTGCTAGGAATTAAGGACCTGAGTTATGGGGGTAAGTCGAATAGGTTAGGACTTTATTCCCTGGAGCAGAGTGACAGAAATCCCTCCAGTTACACTGTTAAGTGTAAATACAATTTAAACATTGCATTGGAGTGTTGTGGGATTGAGGATCAGACTGGAAATCTAACTGACACAGGGAGACGGAGATCCCACCACTGGTTCCTACCTGTGCACTAGCTGCAGGTTCTCCTGTTTAAGGCGACAGTGGATCTCCCCGTTCGATGTGTTCTCCTGCTCCAGTTCAGTAACTCGCTTCTCCAGGAACATCACCTGCCCAGCAAACAGGAGAAATGGACAATGAGATTGGCCAGTCTCTGAGAGAGTGGCGGGGTGAAGGGGAAATGGACAATGAGATTGGCCAGTCTCTGAGAGGGGCGGGGTGAAGGGGAAATGGACACTGAGATTGGCCAGTCTCTGAGAGAGTGGCGGGGTGAAGGGGAAATGGACAATGAGATTGGCCAGTCTCTGAGAGAGGGGCGGGGTGAAGGAGAAATGGACAATGAGATTGGCCAGTCTCTGAGAGAGGGGCGGGGTGAAGGAGAAATGAACAAAGGGATTGGTCAGTCTCTGAGAGGGGCGGGGGGCAGGGGACGGGGTGAAGGAGAAATGGACAATGAGATTGGCCAGTCTCTGAGAAGGGCAGGGGGCAGAGGGCGGGGTGAAGGATCGTATACAGCAGGTCTCTGCCCCTCGCTCCAACGATGAAAGCCCCAGCATGAGGTGGCTTCCCAGATCTTGGACACTGCTGACCAGTGGCACCAATACCACTGGGCAGCACTGAACCACAGGACAGCGACTGTCTGATGAGGGGAAGAATTGAGCCTCTCACCAATTGTCAAGCAGGAGATTTATTAAAGCTGTGCTCAAGACCCAGATCAAATAGCCCAGGCACCGTGGTAACCTAGTTGTTAGCGTGAAGGTATTACACCCGGGCTGTTCCACAGTTCCAGTGTTCTCCCTTTGACTGGCTGGGTTTTCTCCGGGTGCTCCGGTTTTTTCCCACATTCCAAGGATGTATGGGTTAGTAGGTTAATTGGTCCACAGGGGTGAAAGGGCTTGTTACTGCACTGTATGTCTAAATAGACTAGAGAGTACAGTACAACACACCGGGTCCATTCAAACAAAGTTAGAGCTGTGCTAAATTCAAAGTCAAAGCACGTAACACTACTTTGAGATTCATTTTCTTGCAGGCATTCACAGGAAAATAAAGAAATACAGTGGAATTTATGAAAAACTCTACATAAACAAAGACTGTCGGACAACCAAAGTGCAAAAGAAGATAAATTGTACAAACAACAAAAAGATATTGAGAAAGGGTTGTAGCCTCACCTGCTCAGTCAGATCAGAGGGCAAGTGTGCCAGTGAGGTCCCGGGAAGCTCCTCCATGTCATCGCTATCCGCTGCACCGCACTGCTCGATGTGCCTACAACAAGAGAATGCTCTCAGTGTCTGCTGGTAAAGGCAGCTCCCACAGCTGGGAGCACGGTGCAAGCTCTCTTTGTGTGGCAGATGGAGAGGGTACAGGCCCAGGCCAGTGGTGCCAGGCGCACCATTATCTGACTGGAAATAATCCTGAACAACTTCCACTAAAAACTCAACAAGGGTTACTCCCATGACACTGATATTAAGTAAAGCAGCTCAGGTTAAACAGCTGCAAGGTGAACAGATTCCTGCATCCCAAACTAACTCCTCACCCAAAAAACACAGGCCCTTCGACCCATCATGTCTGCACTGACTACACAAGATCTTTATCCTCTATTGCCTGTCTGTTCATCTGTCTGTCTCAATGCCTCACACATCTTCATCTGTTTCCACCTGTTCCCAGAAACCTACCACTGTGTAAAAACCGTGTCTGATAAACCTTCCTTAAACTTTTCCCCACTCACCTTAAAGCTGTGCTCCTCACCTGCCCCTTTCTCCCATGATCCACTCTCCACTCCTATCAGATTCCTTCTTCTTTAGTCCTTTACCTTTTTCCACCTATCTTCTCCCAGCTTCTTATTTCATCTCCCCTCCCCCCAGCCATTTAGCTTCACCTCTCACCTTCCAGCAAGTCCTCTTTCCCCTCCCCCCCATTACCTTATTCTGCCATCCTCCTCCTTCATTTCCAATCCTGAAGAAGGGTCTCAGCCAGAAACATTGACTATTAATTTCCATAGATGCTGCCTGACCTGCTGAGTTCCTCCAGCATTTTGTGTCTGTTGCCCTCTAGTTTTTGACATTTCCACCCTGGGAAAAGACCTGGACCTTCTCCCTTTCAACTTTATAAATTTGATCAAGTCACCTTTCAACTTCTGATGCTGCAAAGAAAACAATCCAGCTTGTCAAACCTCTCTTTCTGGCTAATGCATGGCGTTCGAGGCATTCCTGGTGAACCTTTTCTGCCCTCTCTCCAAAACCTTCAAAATCCTCCTTTAGTGGGGTGACCAGAACTGCGGATAACACACCAAACGAGGCTTATAAGAAGTTTTATTCATCCAGAACCTAACATCCCAACTTTTATACTCAGTTCCTGATCGATGAAGGCAAACAGCCCAACACTTCTACTCACCACCCCCCCCCCAACCCAGCTCACGTATCACCTGCCAGCTTGTACTCCTCCTCTTCCCACTTCCTGATTCGAGTTTCTGTCCCCTTCCTTTCCAGACCTGAAACATCGACTTTTCAATGCTGCTCTTCCATAGATGCTGCCTGACCTGCTGAGTTCTGCAGTATTTTGTTTGAGTTGCTCATATAAATCACAACTGCAGCTACTCTAAGTCTCTCCATCTGAGCACCATGCACACCTCTGCTAAAACATGGTCACAAACCTGTACTGACACCTTGGCAATAAGCCGCCAGACTCTGACCGCACTCTGCACTTACCGAGCCACCTTCTTGTTCCCGAGTCTCATGATGGGACTGCAAACAGGAAAAAAACAGGATGTAGAATCAGGAAAACGGGATGGGAGCAGAGGAAGCAGGAAACTGGAAATCTCACACAGTTCGTGCATTTAATTAACTTCACAAACGGAAAAGCAGAGAGCTTGGGACAACACTGAAAGTTCATTTTTCATGCATCGGTTCATTGTTTAAAGGAGACACTTTCACACAATGTGTTGTCATGCACTAGGGCCACTGTTCTAAATCAGTTAACATTCGAGGGCCTCCCTTTTCAATGCTACAGTTTAAGTACATGATAACTAGCCCAAATGACATCTTAACCATGGCCATTATCCATGACTAAATGAAATTCTCAAAACAGTAAAGACACAGCAATTTCAGAAAATCAGAAAAATGTTCAAACTGTGGTCTCACCTCATCAAGGGTTTGGTTGAGGGTAGTTCATGACAGTTTTCCCAATGGACATTTGCCTCTCCCAGCCTGGCACACAACTGTGCGTTTATGGGGTGTTACCCTGAGAAGTGCTGCAGTTTAACTACACGTGCCCCGAGGACACTGTTCCTTTGCCAACATAGTTGTTACCGTAATGGGGTTCAATTCCAACCGCTGTCTGTCAGGAGTTTGTACGTTCTCCCCATGACTGTGTGGGTTTCCTCTGAGTGCTCCAGTTTCCTCCCACATTCACGTTATGCTGGTGCTGGAAGCATGACAACACTTCTGGGCTGCCACTGGCACATCTTCAGACAGTGTTGGTCACATATCACTGTATGTTTCAATATACATGTGACAAATAAAGCTAATCTTTAATCTCTGCAATGTTAGCCTGTTTCTCAGCCACCACCCAGCCTGCTAAACAGATTCAGACACCACATGGCCTCCCTCGACCCTGCCTCCATCTGCTGGAAAACCTGGAATCAGGAAATCCTCAACTGATAAACGAGAGACTTATTGATTATGTCGTTGGTTGCTGTATGGTTGGAGCAGTTTCCCTTTACTTCTGCACCCACAGCACTATCCACGGTTAACCTTTAGAATTACTCCCAAATCCGGTTACCAAATGCACAATTCATTCCTTATAGAGAAAACTGAGGGGGAATCTTATTGAAGATTCCTTAAGGTTGTCATAGTATGGGGGGTTGGGAAGGGGATAGTAAGGATAAGTTCCCACTACCTATTAAATGCTCCCAATGGCATGTGTCTCAAATAGCCTCAAACAGTTCCTGGCTTTCACATGTGCCTTTACTAGTAAGCCTGGCAGAACCATTTCTACTGACTGGTGAAGGGGGCAAAGGCGGGTTATTGGTGCCTTAAAGCCAATTGCTTAATGCAGATGGGGCTCATCAGTTATGATTGGTAGCTCTTCTCGGTGAAGGCAAACCCTGAGCTCAAACCTTCACTGCCTTGCGGCCATATCCATTCATTGGGAAGGCTTCAGGAGTAAACCCTGAGGAAAAATCTGCAGATGGAATCCCCAAGGCAGTCCTATGTTGAGTTCAATGCTAACTGGCAACTTCTGTGATGCCGCTAATGCCAAAATGTATCAGCCTGTATTGGCATGAACATTGAATTCTCCAATTTCCGGTAATTCCCTCCCCCATCCCAGTTTCACTCTGCCTCCTCCTCCAGCTGCCTGTCACCACCCTCATGGTTCCCGCCTTCCTCCTCTACCCATAGTGCTTTCCCCTTACATTCCTCTTCACCTTTCTTGCCTATCCCCGCCCTGCTTCCCCTCCACCACACCTCAATCTTTCCTCTTACTGGTTTTTCACCTGGCACCTACCAGCCTTCTCCTTCCTACCCTCCCCCCACCTTTATAGGGCCCCTGCCCCCTCCTTCTTCAGTCCTGACGAAGGGTCTCGGCCCGAAACTTTGACTGCTCGTTTCCACGGATGTTGCCCGACCTGCTTTGACCCCAGCATCTGCAGAGTGTTTTGTGTTTACTGTATCAGCCTCTGCAGTTTCTCTGGGTTCATCAGCTGCATGGAGCCGGGGAGCCGGGTATTGCTCTCCATATTGTTCTACCCAGGCTTGTGTAATGACAGCTAGGGCACAACATTCACGACCAATACAGGACTTCAAGAGTCTTATTAAAACACAAGATGCTAAGGGCACTAGTTTATGATACTCAGATTCAGGACAGGGTGCTGGGCATTTAAAACTATGGACATGGAGGTGGCAAATCCCTGGATGGGGGCCTTCTCTTGTTCCTATTTCCTTGCATTCAAATCTCCATGCAGTGCTTATACATTAATTAAGCTGATGTAGTCCTGTTCAGGTGGACAGTATTCCCTCTGGACTTATTGGCTGTGCATCAGGAACTACATACACATCCTTGAACTGCTGGTTTTAAATTCAGAAGTATCTGTAAAAGTCAGGTGCTAAACATTCAAAAATATACACTCAGATCCCGAGTTTATTCAGAGATACAGTGCGGAACCAGCCCTTCCAGTCCACCGAGCCACGTCACCCAGCAATCCACCGACTTAACCCCAGCCGCATCACAGGACAATTTACAATGACCAACTAACCAGTATGTCTTTGGACTGTGGGAGGAAATATTAGCAGCCAAATGAAACGTAGGCAATCATGGAAGAAACGTAGAAAATTTCTTACACAGGATGCCAGAATTGAACTATGAACTCCAACACAAGGAGCTGTCATAGCGTCATGCTAGCATCATTCGAGCACCAGTTCCCAAATGCGTTAAGACTGCAGAGAATGGGAGAATTAACTGCAGAGACAGGCCAAATATCCCTGTTAACTGCTCTGCAGATTCATTCCACCAGGGGGCAGATTTGATCAGATTCAGGGATGCAAGGCACCTTCCACCATGACATCATGCTGTTAACAATGTATCTCAACATAATCTGGCCACCACCTAGAGCAGGCATGGGCAGGCCCGTTAAGCTTTTTAATCCGGCCTGCAGAACTTGATGAAATTATATTAATAAACCTTGTTAACGATTTTTCCCCGCAATTCTGGCGTTTTCCCAATAGATGACGCACTCTATATACATTGACCTTTGTTGAGGTGCAGCGTATTACTCCACATTTGCGCTTTACTCTTTGTTCGGTTCGACCTATTTGTGTGAACAGGCGTTCAGCGTCATGAACATCAACAAAGCCAGCCATAGATCCAAGTTAACTGACCAACACCTCAGATCCATCCTGAGAATCGCCACAACAAAACTAAATCCAGACTTTGATGCGCTGGCTAAAAAGGGAGACCAACAACACTGTTCCCACTGAAATTAAAAATAAGTTTCTTCGTTGTGTTCTGTAAAAAATGCATTTGAAAATATTTTTTTCAATAAGCCTTACATTTTACATGTCATTTCTGTTAAGTGATGGACACGAGTAGTGCGCAGGTGCACGTACGTTCTCAAAATAAAAAATGCGCTCCAGATCAAATAACGCGCTCTGCATACTGGCGCGCTGTCACTGTTCTGTCTTTGTGCTGGTCGTTGTGTTTTGGCACAGGGGACAATTGAATAAGAAGGAGCAGGACAAGTAGACCTGCATCTCCTACCGTTTTTGAAATAAAGAGAGTCAGGAGGAGAGTGATGATGATAATATCTTGAAGGATAACAGAATTTTCAGTGCTTTAAAATAATAACTGTTACTATTCAAAAAGCTGTATTTTATTCATTTAATTTTCAGTGTTTTAAAAGTCATTTCAATCAATAGCTAAATACCATGGGACTTCAAAGACAGATATTTTGTTGTAATGCATTTGTTCATTTTCAATTGAAATTAAAGCACATGTTTTCTACATATCCCATGAAATTTTATTTTCTCTTATGAGGTGTATTACCAAAACACTCCGCCCATCTGCTCCTGGTCCGGCCCCCCTGTCAAATTTTAGAACCCTTTGTGGCCCACAAGTCAAAAAGTTTGCCCACCCCTGACTTAGAGGATTTGGAAAGGATACGGAAGAGGTTCACTTGGATGCTGCCTGGATTGGAGGGTGTGAGCTATAAGGAGAGGTTGAACAAATGGATCATTTTCTCTGGAGAGAGGGAGGCTGAGGGGAGACCTGATGGGAGTTTAAGATCTGAGAGGCACAGAAAGAGTACATGATCAGAATCTACGTGGGTGCCCAATAGTGGTAAGTGCAACACTATTACAGCTCGGGAGGTCAGAGTCCAGCGTTCATTTCAACACAGTCTGTGAGGAGTTTGCACATTCTCTCTGTGGCTGCATGGCTTTTCAAAGACGTACTAGTTAGCACGGTAATTGGTCAATATAATGTGTCCTGTGATTAGGTAGGCCAGGGGTAAATTGGTGGTGTCACTTGTTGAGCCAGAAGACTCTGTTTGGTGCTGCATCTCAAGGGCAAAAATTTCATGCAGGGCAAGTACTTTTTTTTTTAAACATAGTGGTAGGCTGCCAGTGGTGCTGCTGTTGAAAGCAGATACAAGAGAGGACATTGAAGAGATGACTTAAGGAATGCAAGGATATGCAGGCAGAAGAGATAAAGTTGTGTTCGGTGTAGACATCACGGTTCCTCCACTGTACTACCTCGTGCCGTACTTCCGGTAAAATGGTAGCACACTTAGACGCAGTGTTTCTACAGGGCTAACCACAGTCTTGTTAAAATATAATGCTGTACGATCAACTGCAACATTCCTGGACTCTGGGACTTAGACTATTTTTTCAATGACTGTATTTTACTGATATCTTACACAGTGCCTTCAAAAAGTATTCATCCCACTTGGAGTACTGTGTTCAGTTCTGGTCACCTCACTATTGTATGTGGATACTACAGAGGAAGTGCAGTGGATGTTGCCTGGATTGGGGAGCATGCCTTATGAGAATAGGTTGAGTGAACTTGGCCTTTACTCCATGCAGCAAAGGAGGATGAGAAGTGACCTGATCACACTGACCGAGGTGGAGAGGGGTCTCACTGACCGAGGTGGAGAGGGATCACACTGACTAACTGAGGTGGAGAGGGATCTCACTGACCGAGGTGGAGAGGGATCACACTGACTGACCGAGGTGGAGAGGGGTCACACTGACCGAGGTGGAGGGATCACACTGACCGACCGAGGTGCAGAGGGATCACACTGACCGAGGAAGAGAGGGATCACACTGACTGACCGAGGTGGAGAGGGGTCTCACTGACTGAGGTGGAGAGGGATCACACTGACTGACCGAGGTGGAGAGGGGTCTCACTGACTGAGGTGGAGAGGGATCTCACTGACCGACCGAGGAGGAGAGGGATCACACTGACCGACCGAGGAGGAGAGGGATCACACTGACTGACCGAGGTGGAGAGGGGTCTCACTGACTGAGGTGGAGAGGGATCTCACTGACCGAGGTGAAGAGGGATCACACTGACCGACCGAGGAGGAGAGGGATCACACTGACCGACCGAGGAGGAGAGGGATCACACTGACCGAGGTGGAGAGGGATCACACTGACCGACCGAGGAGGAGAGGGATCACACTGACTGACCGAGGTGGAGAGGGGTCACACTGACCGAGGTGGAGAGGGATCTCACTGACCGAGGTGGAGAGGGGTCTCACTGACCGAGGTGGAGAGGGATCACACTGACTGACTGAGGTGGAGAGGGATCTCACTGACCGAGGTGGAGAGGGATCACACTGACTGACCGAGGTGGAGAGGGGTCACACTGACCGAGGTGGAGGGATCACACTGACCGACCGAGGTGCAGAGGGATCACACTGACCGAGGAAGAGAGGGATCACACTGACTGACCGGGGTGGAGAGGGGTCTCACTGACTGAGGTGGAGAGGGATCACACTGACTGACCGAGGTGGAGAGGGGTCTCACTGACTGAGGTGGAGAGGGATCTCACTGACCGACCGAGGAGGAGAGGGATCACACTGACCGACCGAGGAGGAGAGGGATCACACTGACTGACCGAGGTGGAGAGGGGTCTCACTGACTGAGGTGGAGAGGGATCTCACTGACCGAGGTGGAGAGGGATCACACTGACCGACCGAGGAGGAGAGGGATCACACTGACCGACCGAGGAGGAGAGGGATCACACTGACCGAGGTGGAGAGGGATCACACTGACCGACCGAGGAGGAGAGGGATCACACTGACCGACCGAAGTGGAGAGGGATCACACTGACCGACCAGTGCAGAGGATTCACACTGACTGACCGAGGTGGAGAGGGATCACACTGACCGAAGTGGAGAGGGATCTCACTGACCGACCGAAGTGGAGAGGGATCTCACTGACCGAGGTGGAGAGGGATCACTGACCGAGGTGGAGAGGGATCACACTGACCGAGGTGGAGAGGGATCACACTGACTGACCGAGGTGGAGAGAGATCACACTGACTGACCGAGGTGGAGAGGGATCTCACTGACCGAGGTGGAGAGGGATCTCACTGACCGAGGAGGAGAGGGATCACACTGACCGAGGTGGAGAGGGATCACACTGACCGACAGAGGTGGAGAGGGATCACACTGACTGAGGTGGAGAGGGATCACACTGACTGACCGAGGTGGAGAGGGATCACACTGACTGACCGAGGAGAGGGATCACACTGACTGACCGAAGTGGAGAGGGATCACACTGACTGACCGAGGTGGAGAGGGATCACACTGACTGAGGTGGAGAGGGATCACACTGACTGACCGAGGTGGAGAGGGATCACACTGACCGAGGTGGAGAGGGATCACACTGACTGACCGAGGTGGAGAGGGATCACACTGACTGACCGAGGTGGAGAGGATTCACACTGACTGAGGTGGAGAGGGATCACACTGACTGATGTAGAGAAGAACTGATGTAGTAAAGTTCTAAATTCATCTTGGAGTGATTTAAAACATTTGCTGAAGAGCCTGTCCTGTGCGGTGCTGTAATCTCACTGTTCCATGTAACAGGAGACAAAGGATGAGATGCAATACAGGAAAACCTATGACAGAATTTATGCTGTCTGTGTTGGCACAGTGAAAATGTTGGAAGCACTCTGTAGACTTGGGACTTCATGTGAGCAGATCATCTGTGCTGAATCAGAACTGACCTGATCTGAAACAGTAACAGTTTCCCTTTACACACAGAAGCTGCCCGGCCTTCTGGCCATTTCCACCATTTCAGATTTCAACTGATCAACTTGTGCTTGGCTGATTAATCGACTTTTGGCAAACAGGGAAAGATCCTGCAAACTAAGTATACCAAGGGGTAATTTAAGTCTTGTACATAATTATGAGAAGCCTAGCCAAAGTAAATAGCAAGGACTAATCGAGCAGAGCATTGCCAGATTAAACTGATTTGTACATTTGATGGAGAGTGAAAAGCTTTTTGTTATATTCACTGGGTGGGTCTGGAGCTCGCTTCTTCTAAGCGTGGAGGCAGAAACCCTTACATTTAAGCATTATGCAGATGACCACTTAAACAAGAATGCACTCTCAAAAACAAATCACTGGCTGACAACCAAACCTCATCACTAAATACAGTTTCTTTGTTTGCTCTTGATTTGCTCATGTCTCAAGTCATGTACACAGTTCTGCTGCCCCATTAGAAGCAGGGTCTCAAGGCTTTGGAGAGGGTGCAGAAGATGTTTACCAGGATGTTGCCTGCATTAGATGATATGTACTATAACCAGTGGTTGAACAAACTTCAGTTATTTTCTCTGAAGTGAAGCTGAGGGGAGATATCATAGAGGTTTACAAATTATGAGACATAGATAGAGTAGACAGGGTTGAAATGTCTCTTACCAGAGGGCATGTGTTCAAGGTGAAAGGGGGTAATTTCAAAGGAGATGTGAGGGGCAAATTTTTTTTAAAACACAGCGCAGTGAGTGCCTGGAATGCAGATGCATTAGGGACATTTGGATAGGCACAAGAATGTGAGGGAAGTGAAACGATATGGACATTGTGTAGGCGGAAGTCGTTAGTTTAGTTGTCCATTTAATTACTAATTTAATATTATTAGCACAGCATTGTAGGCCGAAGGGCCAGTTTCTGTGTGTACTGTTCTATGTTCGATGGTCCCTAGCTTATTATCAGTTGTCACACCACACTCTCTCATCAAGGGAACACAACATTCCTGGCAATTACTAATCCTCATGAATTTTCAGAAGCGAGCCTCTCAACTCTTCATGGTCCTCTACGATGGCAAGATGGATTCATGACCTCACAATCTACACTTTTGTGATCTTGCACCTTGCTGTCTACCTGCACTGCACCTTCCCCATAGCTTCAACACTTTGTTCTGCACTTTGTTATTGTTTCATCTTGTTCAACCTTAATGCACTTTGTAACAAGTTGATCTGTGTGCAAGGCTTCACTCAGCCTCAGTGGCTGTTGCAATCATAAACCAATTTAATTTTCAGTTACAGTCAGCATTTACCTGTTAACTTCCACAGACTCATCATTTCCCAACACAATTAATGCCTGAAGGCCAAGTCACAGGTATATTTAAAGCAGAGGTTGATTGGTTCTTGACTCGCCAGGGTGTCAAAGGTTCAGTGAGAAGACAGGAGAATGGGGTTGAGAGAGGTAATAATCAACTATGATGGACTGGTGAAGCAGTCTAAATGGGTCAGATGGCTTAATTCTGCTCTTGTGCCTTAAGGTTTTATTAGAACAGTTACCTAGTGCAATGACTTTCCTCAAATGAACGCAAGCAGGAAACTGCAAATTCCATAAAATCTCCACATCTACAACAACGGGACACGGATCAACCCGTAAACGAGGAGAAATGCCGATCAAAAGCAAGGCAGAAGCAGGCAGTTACCTATTCATTTCCAGACAGCTGATGCGAGCAGAGAGATCTTCCAGACGATTGATTTGTTTATGACACTGGGTGCAGTAAAATTCGAGCATTTCTTCCCCAATGATACTTTGCAAAGTTGAGGTGAAATGATCACTGGAAAATCAGAGGGGTATTTGGGAGATGAGAGAAACTATCGATCACAGTGAGATACATTGCAGAAGTGACTGGGATGCAGATTTTTACACAGCAAAGGCTTGCAAAAGAAATATACATCCGAGATGAGCAGTCACACAAGACAAAGTTATTTACTAAACTTCTTAATCCAAAGTTTCCTGAGCACTTATATACTTCCCTTTTTAGTGACAAAGAAGCGAACCTACATTTCAAGAAGTCTGTGACGGAACCATCATTTACACAGATCCCATTCTCAAACTTGACAATCAACATTCAGCCATGGTCTGCTCACAAGCACTACTGGAGCAGGGATTCACACCAGTTTTTTATGCCATGGACACAATAACATTAAGTAAGGGGTCCTTGGACCCCAGGTTGGGAACCCCTGCACTAGAACCCTTTTCCCACCAATAAGCAACTATCAGCAGCAAAGACCTTACCTGGGACAAAGCAGTGCTGAGCGATTTAAGTGGCCATTAATGCTGAAGCCTCCATCCTGACACAAGCTGCTGGATGCAAAGTCATTTTCATTGCTCTCTCCATAATCTTCAAAGTGCTCTTCAGTGCTAAGGAGAGAAATGCCAGAGCTTATTGAGAAGTTATGCTGATGGGTCCTAACAACAGGAAATACCATGAAAAAAAGAGAATAAGTAGCAAAAGAAATCTTTCATAAGTTTTTTCATAAAGTAACATCACTTTCAAGGCAGTTTCCTTGTCCTCTGAGGAAATTATTGCGTGATGATTATCCTTTCACTGTCACTCATGGATAGCATAACTGGAGGGTATAATTTACCTGCTGAGTGTATTAAACAGTCTGTTGATCTGTCGCAACCAGATCAGTAAGCAATGGAGAGGACACCCCATAAACATTCTTATTCTCCATAGTTGTAAACCTAGGCAACTAGGCACAAAATTTCCAGAGAAAACCTGAGATGAAAATGCAGAGCTGAGGATGCAGGTGGGCTTCTGCAAATCCCAGCAAGTCACCAATTTCGTTTGAGTGCCGCTTTTCATTATTTCGATTGTGTCCCTTTGGATGCCGTCCAACTGTGGATCAGCTTTGCCAGGACTTTACACGGTGTGGATCGGCTTTGCCAGGACTTTACACGGTGTGGATCGGCTTTGCCAGGACTTTACACGGTGTGGATCGGCTTTGCCAGGACTTTACACGGTGTGGATCGGCTTTGCCAGGACTTTACACGGTGTGGATCGGCTTTGCCAGGACTTTACACTGAGCCGTTCGGCTTTGCCAGGACTTTACACGGTGTGGATCGGCTTTGCCAGGACTTTACACTGAGCCGTTCGGCTTTGCCAGGACTTTACACGGTGTGGATCAGCTTTGCCAGGACTATACACGGTGCGGATTAGCTTTGCCAGGACTTTACACGGTGTGGATCGGCTTTGCCAGGACTTTACACGGTGTGGATCGGCTTTGCCAGGACTATACACGGTGCGGTTCGGCTTTGCCAGGACTTTACACGGTGTGGATCAGCTTTGCCAGGACTTTACACGGTGTGGATCGGCTTTGCCAGGACTTTACACGGTGCGGTTCGGCTTTGCCAGGACTATACACGGTGCGGATCAGCTTTGCCAGGACTTTACACGGTACCGTTCGGCTTTGCCAGGACTTTACACGGTACCGTTCGGCTTTGCCAGGACTTTACACGGTGCGGTTCGGCTTTGCCAGGACTTTACACGGTGTGGATCAGCTTTGCCAGGACTTTACACAGTGTGGATCAGCTTTGCCAGGACTTTACACAGTGTGGATCAGCTTTGCCAGGACTTTACATGGTGCGGTTCAGCTTTGCCAGGACTTTACATGGTGCGGTTCGGCTTTGCCAGGACTTTACACGGTGTGGATCAGCTTTGCCAGGACTTTACACAGTGTGGATCAGCTTTGCCAGGACTTTACATGGTGCGGTTCGGCTTTGCCAGGACTTTACACAGTGTGGATCAGCTTTGCCAGGACTTTACACAGTGTGGATCAGCTTTGCCAGGACTTTACATGGTGCGGTTCGGCTTTGCCAGGACTTTACACAGTGTGGATCAGCTTTGCCAGGACTTTACATGGTGCGGTTCAGCTTTGCCAGGACTTTACACAGTGTGGATCAGCTTTGCCAGGACTTTACATGGTGCGGTTCGGCTTTGCCAGGACTTTACACAGTGTGGATCGGCTTTGCCAGGACTTTACATGGTGCGGTTCAGCTTTGCCAGGACTTTACATGGTGCGGTTCGGCTTTGCCAGGACTTTACACGGTGTGGATCAGCTTTGCCAGGACTTTACATGGTGCGGTTCGGCTTTGCCAGGACTTTACACGGTGTGGATCAGCTTTGCCAGGACTTTACACGGAGCTGTCTGGCTTTGCCAGGATTATTTGGGTTCAGAGAGACTGCATTTGACGAGAAGACAACCTTTGACTAAGATGAAACAATGGTTCCATAAGGTTGTCACAGCCAGGTGAGGGGAGTTGGCAGGTAGTGGCAATAAGCTCCCACTGGCTATTAAATACTCCCAATGGCGTACAGTCCAATTGGCTTCTGACAACCAAGTCTAGCACTCGGCCTTCAAGTGTGGCTTAACTACTAAACCCAGTGGAATCATTTCTACTGACAGGAGAAGGGGCAAAGGCAGGCTACTGGCACCTTCTTGCCAGTCACTTAGGCAGATGAATCTGGTCAGCTATGGCTGGCAGCTCATCTATAGAGCCATAGAACACTACAGCACAGTACAGGCCCTTCAGCCCTCGGTGTTGTGCCGACCCATATAATCCTTAAAAAAAGTACTAAACCCACACTACCCCATAACCCTCCATTTTTCTTTCATCCATGTACCTGTCCAAGAGGTTCTTAAATACCCCTAATGTTTTAAACTCCACCACAATTGCTGGCAAGTCATTCCAGGCACTCACAACCCTCTGTGTAAACAACTTACCCCTGATGTCTCCCCTAAAGTTCCCTCCCTTAATTTTGTACCTGTGCCCTCTGGTGTTTGCTATTGGTGCCCTGGGAAACAGGTACTGACTATCCACCCTATCTATGCCTGTCATAATCTTGTAGACCTCTATCAAGTTCCCTCTCATTCTTCTACGCTCCAAAGAGAAAAGTCCCAGCTCTGCTAACCTTGCTTCATATGACTTGTTCTCCAAACCAGGCAACATCCTGGTAAATCTCCTCTGCATCCTCTCCATAGCTTCCACATCCTTCCTATAATGAGGAAAACTCTGATTTCAAGCTTCTGCTGCGTGCAGCCATATCCACTCATTGGAAAGGCTTTGGGAGTAAACCCCGAGAAAAATTCTGGAGCTGGAGTCCCTAAGGCAGTCCTACACTGAGTTCAATGCTGACTGGCAGCTCCCGTGACGAGTCAAACCGTTTTAGTCTTTACTTTTCCTCTGGATTCATCAGCTGTGAGGAGAGGGGAGCCTGCTGCACGGGTAACAGCTTACTCTGTATCGTACTACCCTGGTTTGCCTATGACAGCTAGGATGTAAAAATCCATGGTTGACTCCAACCACCAAAGGGCCTCACGATAAACTAAGTCACGTCAAACTTGAGGATAAGCTCAACACAAGGCAGAGGAGAAAGGCTCTGGAAACCAAACATCTGCCCGGGATGTTGCTGTAGCTGTGGACACACAAAATTCTGCAGATGCTAGAAATCTTGAGCAACACACTCAAAATGCTGGAGCAAGTCAGGGAGTATCTATGCAAGGGAAAAAACAGTTAATGCCTCACCCCGAAATGTTGACTGTTCATTCCTCTCCACAGATGCTGCCTGACTTGCTGAGTTTCCCCAAAATTTTGTGAGTGTAGCTCCATGGAATAGTGTGCTTAGCCAGTCTAAGATCTCTGGCCTCCCCCATAAAGTCAGGAACAGAGATGATCAGCGATATTTTAAAATCTGTTCAAAGTTTTTAGACAATAAAAGAGCTTATTTGTCCATAGTCAGCAGATGTCCTAGAGAAGAGTCAGGCATGAGCTGTCCAGTGACAATCTCAATCACCTAGCCCTGACATTTAGCCCCATAGCACTGGCCACAAATGACCACAAACTAAACTGCACTAGGCATGTAACACTGGGGCTACAAGTGGGTGCATTTCCCACAACTCTTCAAAGCCTTTTCACATCCCACAAGGGAAAAATCTGGAATGTGATGGAATATGCAGGTATTTTAAAGTAATAGAAACAGCGGTAGGGTGGCTAAATCATTGAACTGAAACAACAGAGTGAAAAACAAGTTCAAATCTTAGATTCATTGGCTGCTTTAAATATAGTTAATGTACAAGTAATGTGTCCAAGACCAGTACATTCCTCCCCACCATAAAGATTCAGGATTGTTCAATGTCATTTCCTGTATGCAAGTATTAAGGAGAGCAAAATAATTGTTACTCTGGATCCAAAGCAGCACAAAAAAGAACAATAATAAAAAACCGATAAATATAAATACATAAGATAGCTTCTACTGTATACGTTGATTGTATGTCCATAAGGTAACGCTAGGCACAGGAGTGTCTCTATTTAAGATATCTCTTTTTTTCCTTTTCGGGTTCTTTTGAAGACCCTGACCTGGAATTACTATCTGACTTTAGTTCTTCGCAGGAATGGGACCCGCTCAACAGGGCCTCACGATCGGCCACTTTTTCATACCCCAAGGATGCGCCCAAGAAGATGCCAGATTTTCTTGGCTCTGGAGACAGGATGATTCTAGGCCGGTGCCCCTGACTGAGGCGTCACGGGAGAACACAGAACTCCAGGAGCAGCAGGTTATCTGCCATGGGCTGTGTGTCCAGAGACCTGAGCCTTTCTGGGGCCGACTCTCTGGGCGTAGAGCTCGGAAAAAGCGACACAACAGAGTTCTAACATCATAAATCAGCGAGTTGTTTATGTCAAGTCTCCCCCCTTGCTGTGAAACAGGGACACCTCTTTTTCCCTTATTAGGGAGAGGGAGCCTGGGGTATGTCGAATTACCAGGTGAACAAGTAGTCTTTGGGGTACTGCAAGTCTGTGTCTTTACTGATGCTTTGCTGCGCGCTTAAGTGCTCGGTAGAGGGCACTGATGCTTTTTTGTTGGTTGGGGTGGAGTGGTTACCTTGCTGCTGCTTGTGAATGGGAGGGGGAGCTGGTGATGGGGGGGGCTTTGGGGTGCTAACATTTAACTGTCATTCATTCTTTGGGGCACTCCTCTGTTTTTGTGGATGTTTGCGAAGAAAAAGAATTTCAGGATGTATATTGTATACAATTTTCTGACATTAAATGCACCTTTTGAAACCTATTGAAGATGACTAACAGGAAATGATAAAGTAGTGGCAGTTGGGAGTGAGGAGGTATCGGTTAGAAGGGAAAGTAACTGTCTTTGAGTCTGGTGGTCCTGGCATGGATGCTACAAAGCCTTCTCCAAGATTGGAGTGGGACAAACCATTCATGAGGAAGGGGAAGGGTCTCAACGGTAATTTACTTGATGTGGCCTATGTGCAATGTGGTCGACTGTTAAAATGGGAAATTGCTGGATTCCATTAAGCAGCAATAGGGCATTTACAAACATATTTAAAAATTAGACACAGTCAACATGGATTTTTATGAAAATAAGATTGACTCAAGCTGCTTGCAAAGTGTCACCCTCCAATTGTGTTCTTTCTTGTAAACATTGTGTATGGCTGGTTGTCTGTCTGTCTGTCCTGTGCAGGAGAGTTTTTAAAGCGGAAAAGCCGTTGCACTGGGGAAGGTCAACTCTCCTGACCTTGGCAGTCGAAGTCCAGTGGTATGAGCAGTCATCACATCTTGGTTGCAGTGGGTGACCATGACTTTGAAAGTCTGTGTATAATATACGTTTAATTTATGTTTTTCTTGAGAATGCTGTTTATATAATGCTATATATGCCCGTGAGGCTGCTGCAAGTAAGTTTTTCACGCTTATGTAAATAAACTCAACTTCGACAATTATGTATGATAAATCTGGTTTTAAGGTTGCAACTAGAAGTGAAATATTTGGGTTTTCAAAAGGCCTTTAAAAATGTGCAATACTCAATAATGGGACAGTGGTGTGGACTGGTTTGCAAACAGAAAACAGAATCTGAATAAACCTATCATTTGTGGGTTAGTAGGGTGTGACTAGTAGGACGCTGCAGGGATCTGTGCAGTGATCCTACCCACTCTGGAAGAGGGACTCAGGTACAGCATATCCAAAGCTTTAGGATGGTGCTTCAGGGAGGCTGAAGAGGGAAAGGGGGAAGAGGAAATGGCAAGAGAAAGTACAAGCACAGCATAGATGAAATACAACGTGGAAAATGGTAAGATTACCCACTTGGCAAGGGAATAAAAGGCCATAGTTATTTCATTATTTTAAAAAGTCTTGTACTTCAGAAAGACGTAGAAGTTCTTATAGGCAGCTCACAAGTAATTAGAGCAAGCGATTCAGAAGGCAAATGAATTAAGTTGGTTGTTAATGGAAGAGGATTTGAGCAAAGAATAGAGGCATCTTGTTTGAATTGTATACGATCCTGTCAAACCCACAGTTGGAATATTGGGGAGCAGCCAGGATTTCCCACCCAAAGAAGGGTAACACTTGAAACAGAGTGTGCAGTGAAGGTTCACTAGATGGATTCCTGGCATGACAGGTTTGGCTTACAGCAAGGGATTAACCAGACTGGTCTACATTCTCTTGAATTTAGAAAAATGAAAAATATGCAGTTTTTTTAGCAGCTTGACAGGTAACAGTGGAGTCACAGAATCATACAGCACAGAAACAGGTCATTTGGCCCAACTAGTCCAATCCAACCAACATGTACCTGCCCAAGTGTATCTTAAATGTTACTAATGTACGTGCCTCAATCACTTCCTCTAGTAACTCATTCTGAAGACTGACCACCCTCTAGGTGGAAAAGGTTGTTCCTCAGGCTCCTATTAAATCACTGCCCTCTTATCTTAATCTATACTCTCTCATTCTTGATTCCCCTATCCTGGGAAAATGATAGTGTGCATTCACCCTATCTATGTCCCTCCTTATTTCATAGACCTTTACAAGGTTAATACACCTCTATGATATGATATTTCTGCTAAACGGTGTCCAGAGCCATGATTCAGTCTTACCACAGTGGCATGGTAGCATAGAGGCCAGCATAACGCTTTACAGCGCTAGCAATCAAGATTCAATTTCCACTGCTGTCTAAAAGGAATTTGTACATTCTTATCATGACCACGTGAGTTTCCTCCAGGTGCTCTGGTTTTCTCCCACATTCCAAAGACATGGGTTGGGGGCTAGTGAGCTGCAAGCATGCTATGCTGATGCCAGAAGCACTGTGACACTTGCAGGCTGCCCCCAGTAAATCCTCAGACTGACACAAACAATGCATTTCACTGTACATTTCAACATACGTGTGACAAATAATCCATCCACAACTTTGGCTCCAAGATGTGGTTAGGTGAGCAGGATCTACTCGCTGCACATGGCCAGCAGAGATAGTGGATATGTCTGTAACTACCCGCATTATACAGAAACATTTCCCAGATCTAAGCCGCCCCCCCCCCCCGCCACCAAGCCCCGGCTATGAACACTTTAGACTCAAACTCTTCAGTCTCTAACCTTATTTAAATACTAACTACAGCAGGGTGTTTACTTCACTCCAAGCATTATTTACTATAAAACAAATCCTTGCACTTAAGGCCACGTCAGTGGTATATTGTACGTGGAATTTGAGTTACCCACACATTTAAAGAGCCCCTCTTCTGCAAATGGCCGTGGAGGCCAAGACATTGGGTATATTTAAAGCAGAGGTTGATAGGTTGCTGATTAATCAGGGCATCAAAGGTTAAGTGGAGAAGGCAGGAGAATGGAGCTGAGAAGTATAATAAATCAGGCATGATGGAACGGTGGTGCAGACTCAATGGGACAAATAACCCTTTCTGCTCCTATGTCTTACGATACATTATGGTCTTAAACTAATGAACTCCAGAAGTAATATAAATGGTTAATACCCATCTGACATTCAGCAGCTCCCTTGAGACATCTCACCGTTTGAATACCGATGTCATGTCCGGACTCAGCGCAGCTACGCTGCATTGACCTTTTGAAATGTCTCCTGCCATTTCATGCCAAGTCTACAACGCAGCCTTCCCTCGCTCTACTCCAATTCCTCGCTCACCGAATTTTCACACTCTACGGCAAGGCACTCTGTAGTGTAGCTCTGGTGTACACACCTGGTACTGGGAAACCACCTGGTCTATACCTGCTGACTCGGGAAAACCAATTGTCCCTTTGCAGCTGCTTGTTTATGTTTGACCAGGGGTTTACTTCTGTCAGATTCATTTCCTGAGCTACTGGTTAGACAAGTTTCAATTGAAAGAAGCTGGCAAGTTATAGCCTGCGTTTTGTACAATGTGTTTGGTGATTTTGCACTTAATAAATCCTGTGACAAAGGGGAAGTACACGAGAAGCTGTAGTTGACAATTATCAGCTTGTTTCTTACTTGAGATTTTTACTCCATAATAAACAGGGGCGTTGCAACCAATTATTTATAGCACACCTATCTTATCCTGGAAAGATCATACCATTTTTCCACTTTTGAGGGCTCTACAACTCACGCTCTTGATGTTTATTGCTTATTTATTTGTTATTATTTTTCTTTTTTTGTATTTGCACACTCTGTTGTATTTTGCAGATCATTTGTCTCTGTGTGCAGTTCTTCATTGATTCTGTTTTTTTCTATTTACTGAGAATGCCCACAAGAAAATGAATCTCAGCATTGTACATTTATTTATTCAGGCCCTTCCAGCCCTTCCGTCCCAGCAACCCCACAACCCCGTTCAACCCGAACTAGAAGATGAATCTCAAGGCCGTACGTAAAGTACATGTATGTACTTTGATAACAATGTACTTAGAAATTTTCGGAAGAGATGTGGCAGGGCGTTACCGTGTTCTTCACTGTGGCCAAGGAGAAGAGGCTTCTGCCAGCAATCTACCGATCTTGACCTTGTTGCATAGCATTACTACTCAATAACCAAGGTCAAGGGCGAGTGCCTGTTAACTGTGGATCATTTTTCTCTTTGGGAAAGTTGGGTAGAAACGCACTCACTTCACTCCAGTGTGGTGCATCATGGCTGCAGTGTGAGCCTTTTCCAAAATAGGAGAATGGAAATGCCACTATTTGCAGGTTCCCGAACCGGTCACATACCTTCCTGCCTTACTACTATTCCTTCCTTAAAAATTAGCTTTGTCACATGTACATTGGAACCGACAGTGAAATGCATGATTTGTGTTCAGTCAAATTAGCCAGGATTATGCTGGGCAGCCCACAAGTGTCACAATTCCAGTGCTACCATAGCATACCCACAATAAACATATACCTTTGGAATGTAGGAGGAAACCAGAGCACCTGGAGGAAACCCACTATTGCATATTTAATATATCAGTAACATTTGAGTAATGTTGTAAATGTATTGTCGGCTTAAGCATTCTTTGTTGCTTAAATAATTCATTATGGTTATATTACAAAGTACATGAATGGCATACGCACGCACCTCACTTAAGTAAAAATGAATGTACACAGGTTGTTTTTCCCCAGCCCCCCTCATTTTCCTTTCAATTAGCTTTTATTACAAAACACCTACACAGACATGGAAAGAATGTACAAATTCCTTACAGACAGCAGCAGAAATGAGCCCTGATCTTACAGCTAGTGCAGTAAAGCCATGTGCTAACTACCACACTACCACACAGCTCCATCATCCACTCCATCACAGCCAACACACCCAGGAAAGAGAAAGAGGTCAAGAGTTTTTTCAAAGGCTTCCAGAAAAATGCTGTTTCAATAACTGACAGGAACTCCAGGTCTATGAGTGCTCAAAATGGTATCACAGTAAACTGGAAGGCATCAATACATCAGCTCCAGCCCCAATGCTGTTTAAATCTTCTTGACTGCCAGCTGAACAGGAGATTGGCAAATTAAAATAAATATAGAGGAATCGTCGGCAATCATGCCCACTGCTGACTTGCAATGGAAGAAAGATTTATGAAAGAGCTGATAGCTGGTCCTGGAACACTCCTGAACAATGGCGTACAGCTGGGATCATTCATAACCAACTATAATCATTGCCCTTTATGAGAATATGACCAAACAATGAAGTGTTTAATTCTTGAGACATCTGAATTTTCCCTTTAGTAAACACAAAGTGCACTGCAGATGCTGTGGTCAAATCAAGACGTACAAAAAAGCTGGGTGAACTCAGCAGGTCTGGCAGCATCCATTGAAAGAAGCAGTCAACGTTTCGGGTCGAAACCCTTCGTCAGGACTAAAGAAGGAGGGGGCAGGGGCCCTATAAAGAAGGTGGGGAGAGGGAGGAAAACCAATCAGAGGAAAGATCAAGGGGTGGAGAGGGGAAGCATGGAGGGGATAGGCAGGAGAGTTGAAGAAGGAATCTAAGGGGAAAGCACTATGGATAGTAGAAGAAGGCAGAGTCATGAGAGGTGATAGGCAGCTAGAAGAGGAGACAGAGTAGAGGTGGGATGGGGAAGGGAGAGGGAGGGAATTACCGGAAGTTGGAGAATTTGATGTTCATACCAAGGGGCTGGAGACTACCCGGACGGTATATGAGATGTTGTTCCTCCAACCAAAGTTTGGCCTCATCATGGCAGTAGTGGAGGCCGTGTATGGACATATCCAAATGGGAATGAGAGGGAGAGCTGAAGTGGGTGGCAATCAGGAGATCCTGTTTGTTGTGGCGGACGGAGCGGAGGTGCTCGACGAAGTGATCCCCCAATCTGTGTCCAATCTCGTCGAGCACCTCCGCTCCGTCCGCCACAGCAGACAGGATCTCCCGATTGCCACCCACTTCAACTCTCCCTCTCATTCCCATTCGGATATGTCCGTACATGGCTTCCTCTACTGCCATGATGAGGCCAAACTTTGGTTGGAGGAACAACATCTCATATACGGTCCGGGTAGTCTCCAGCCCCTTGGTATGAACATCGAATTCTCCAACTTCCGGTAATTCCCTCCCTCTCCCTTCCCCATCCCACCTCTACTCTGTCTCCTTTTCTAGCTGCCTATCACCTCTCATGACTCTGCCTTCTTCTACTACCCATAGTGCTTTCCCCTTAGATTCCTTCTTCAACTCTCCTGCCTATCCCCTCCATGCTTCCCCTCCCCCACCCCTTGATCTTTCCTCTGATTGGTTTTCCACCCTCTCCCCACCTTCTTTATAGGGCCCCTGCCCCCTCCTTCTTTAGTCCTGACGAAGGGTTTCGACCTGAAACGTTGACTGCTTCTTTCAATGGATGCTGCACGACCTGCTGAGTTCATCCAGCTTGTTTGTAAGTCTCGAATTTTCCCTTTGTCCTTTGATGTCACAGCCATCGACTTGTCTTGCCTCTGGAGCCCTCTTTGATCCATGTTTGGATCAAGGCTATAATGGAGATCTGGACTGACATGGTTTCTACATTCTGCTCAGCATCCAGCTTAAGTTTTCAAACTACTTTCTGTTTTAAATCCATGAACAGCTGACTCACTTAAACTCCAAGGAACACTGTGGTAACTGTTTGCATTTGACAAGAGTTCCACTCAATAAAGCAATCTCTGGCATGTCTGGCTTCCTTGACTGCAACTGTACAAACATTTCTCTCTAGCTTGGACCAACAGATGGGAGTCCCTTCCTCACTCAGCCAGTCACAGCACAGCATATCACACTACACCACAGTGTTTATTTATCAATTCCACTTAAACCAAAGGTTTTGAAAAGATACTATTTATAGTTTTTCAATTACCCTCACATTTAAAGAGCCCCTCTTAAATGGCTGTGGAGGTGAAGTAATTTAAAGCAGAAGTTGATAATGTTCTTTCTTCGTAAGGGTGTCAAAGACTACAGGGAGAAGGCAGGAGAATGGATTGAGAGGGATGGTAAATTGGCCATGGTGGAGTACCTGAGCAAACACAATAGCCTAACTCTGCTCCTGTATCTTATGGGACATGAAGATGCAGTTGTATAACTCATTGGTCAAGCCTCAATTGGAGTTTTGTGTACAGTTTTGGTCACCCTGTTAACGGTGTTTTACTTCCATAGACATGTAGTGGATAATATATTGACTGGCTGCATCAGAGCATGGTATGGAAACAACAATGGCCTTGAATGGGACATCCTACCAAAAATTAGTGGATACAGCCCAGTCTATCACAGGTAAAGTCCTGTCCAGCATTGAACACATATGCACGATGCTGCAGTATCCATCTTCAAGGACCCCTTCACCCAGGCCATGCTCTCTTTTCGCTGCTGCCATAAGGAAAAAGGTACAGGACCATCATGACTCACATCACCAGATTCAGGAACAGTTACTACCTCTTAATCATCAGATTCTTGAACAAAGGGGGATAATTACACGCAACTTCACTTGACCCATCATTGAAATATTCCCACAACCTATGGATTCAATTTCAAGGACTCTTCATCTCATAAGTTGATACTTAGTGCTTATTTATTTATTACATCTTTCTTCTTGTAATGGCAAATGTTTGTTGTCTTTTGCACACTGGTTGAATGCCCAAGTTGGTGTGGTCCTTCAATGATTCTATTATGGATATTATTGAGTTAGCCTGCAAGAAAATGAATCTCAGGGTTGTGTATGGTGACATATATATACTTTAATAATAAAGCTACTTTGAACATTGAAAGATGTAGTTAGACTAGAAAGAATGCAGAGAAGATTTACAAGGCTGTTGCCAGGACTTGAGGGCCAGAGTTAGGGGGAGAGGTTGGCCAGGCTGGGTCCTTATTCCTTGGAATGTAGGAGAATAATCGGTAAACTTACAGACATTTTAAAATTACGAGAGACAGGAACAAGGACTTTTCCCATAGGGTCTAAATATTTTTCTAAAAGCCTGCAATGAATGTTGGCCCTCAGAAAACTGTCAAATTCCTGGTGTCTACATTTAATTTGAAACACTTCTGGCTCCTGAGGGAAATGACTGAAAATGGTGTCAAAGGCGGACAGGGTGGTGAAGTCAGTGACAGTGTACTGAGCATTAAGTGTTAGAGTGGGATGTTATATTGTTGTACAAAACATTGGTGAGGCTTGTACAAAACATTGGTGAGGCTAGACCTGGAGTACTGTGTACAGTTTTGGTCACTCTGTTATAGGAAAGCTGTCATTAAGTTGGAAAGATTGCAAAGAAAATTAAGGAGAATGCTGCCAGGACCTGAGGGCCTCAGTTACAAGCAATATTTGGGCAGACAAGGAGTTTATGCATTGGAAACAAGAGACCCTACAGAGGTGTATAAAATCACAAGAGGTATAGGGAACCAAAGACTAGAATGCATAGGTTCAGGTAAAGGGGGAGCCATTTAAAAGGGACCCAAGAGTCAACTTTGTCACCCAGAAGTTGGGCAGTAAATGTAATAAACTGCCCAGAAGGTTGGGGTGGGGGGGGGGAGGGGGGGGTAAAATCTAATAAACTGCCATAGAAAGCAATTGGTAAGGAACAATAACAACATTCAGCCAAGAGTATGGATAGGAAAGGTTTGGATGGATATGGGCTGAATGCACCTTGTTGCACCTTGGGCCAGCATGAACAAGTTGGGCCAAACAGCCTTTTTATGTGTTGAATGATGACTTGACATGCATCATATTGACACGAGTGGCTGGAGGGGCAAGGACATTTCATAAGTGCAGAATCAGGCCATTCACCCAACAAGTCTTTTCCACCATTCTATCATGGCTGATTTATTATCCTTCAATGCACTTCACCCTGTAACCTTTGACACTCTTTACTAATCAAGAACCTATCAACCTCTGCTTTAAATATTCCCAACTACTTGGCCTCCACAGCCATTGGTGGCAATGAATTCCACAGATTCACCACAGTTTAGCTAAATAAATTTCTCCTCATCTCTACAGATGCTGCCTGGCCTGCTGTGTTCCACCAGCATTTTGTGTGTGTTCCTCCTCATCTCTGTTCTGAAGGGATGTCTTTCCATACTATGGGTGTACCTGCTGGTCCTAGACTTCACCACTATATCGACTACTGCCTGAGAAGTGACTTTGATCCACTGCAATTTGCCTACCAGAGCAACAGGTCATAAGACATAGCAGCAGAAATAGGCCATTTGGCCCATCGAATCTGCACCATTCAATAATGGCTGATCCTTTTCCCCACAATTACAGATTGGTCGGTATGATGTGGGCATCACTGAGTCATGACTGAAAGAAGGTGAGAGTTGGGAGTTTAACATCAAAGGATATACTTTGTATCAGAAGGACAGCCAGGGAGGCTTAGGCAGTGGTGTGGCTCTGTTGGTACAAGATGGAATTACATCTTTAGAAAGAGGTGACATAGGGTCAGAGAATGTTGAATCTTTGTGGGTGGAGTTAAGAAACTGCCAGGGTGAAAAACCATTATGGGAATCATATATAGGCCTCCAAGGTTGAGATTGCAAAGGGAGCTGGCAAAGACATGTAATAAGGGATATGTCACAATTGTAATGGGGGACTTCAATATGCAAAGGGATTTGGGAAAATCAGGCTGCAAGAATGGGAATTTGTTGAATGCCTATGAGATGGCTTTTTAGAGCAGCTTGTGGTTGAGCCTACTCACAGAAAGGCCATCTTAGACTGGGTGTTGTGTAATTACCCAGATCTTATGAGGGAACTTAATGCAAAGGAACCTTTAGGAGACAGTTTTCATAATATGATTGAATTCATACTGTAATTTGAAAGGGAGAAGCATAACTCAATTGTATCAGTATCGCAATGGAATAAAGGGAATCACAGAGGCATGAGAGGAGTTTCCTTAGGTATATTGGAGGAGGATACTGGCAGAGATGACGGCACAGCAGAGGCACCTGAAGTTTCTGGGAATAGCTCACAAGGTGCAGGATAGACATATCCCACAGAAGAAGTGTATTCAAATGGTAGGGGTAGGCAACAGTGGTTGACAAAGGAAGTTAAGGATTGTGTAAAAGCCAAGGAAAGGGCATACAAGGTAGCAAAAGTGTGTGGGAAGCTTTTAAATTCCAATAGAACATAGAATAGTACAGCACATTACAGGCCCTTTGGCCCACAATGTTGTGCCGACCCTCAAACCCTGCCTCCCATATAACCCCCCATCTTAAATTCCTCCATATACCTGTCTAGTAGTCTCTTAAACTTCACTAGTGTATCTGCCTCCACCACTGACCCAGGCAGTGCATTCCACGCACCAACCACTCTCTGAGTAAAAAACCTTCCTCTAATATCCCCCTTCAACTTCCCTCCCCTTACCTAAAAGCCATGTTCTCTTGTACTGAGCAGTGGTACCCTGGGGAAGAGGCGCTGGCTATCCACAAATATTCTTGCAGGTAGGTTTGGTAGAGAGACTCCAGTGGGTTTAAACTAGATATGAGGGGGGAGGGGAACCAGACTGTAGGAACAGATGTATGGGAGAAGGAAGAAAAAGACAGTAAAGTTCTTTGTACTGTTAGAGATAAACAGAGAGGAAGAGGTGGAGAATTCCTTAAATGCATTTATTTTAATGCTAGGAGCATTGTAAGAAAGGTGGATGAGCTTAGAGCATGGATTGATACCTGGAAATATGAAGTTGTAGCTATTAGTGAAACATGGTTGCAGGAGGGGTGTAATTGGCAACTAACTATTCCTGGATTTCATTGCTTCAGGTTTGATAGAATCAGAGGGACAAGAGGGGGAGGGGTTGCGTTGCTTGTCAGAGAAAATATTACAGTAGTGCTCGGCAGGATAGATTAGAGAGCTCGTCTAGGGAGACTATTTGGGTGGAATTAAGGAATGGGAAAGGTGTAGTAACACTTATAGGGGTGTATTATAGACCACCTAATGGGGAGCGAGAATTAGAGGAGCAAATTTGCAAGGAGATAGCAGATATTTGTAGTAAGCACAGGGTTGTGATTGTGGGAGATTTTAATTTTCCACACATAGACTGGGAAACCCATACTATAAAAAGGATGGATGGTTTGGAGTTTGTAAAATGTGTGCAGGATAGTTTCTTGCAGCAATACATAGAGGTACCAACTAGAGAAGGGGCAGTATTGGATCTTCTGATAAGGAATGAAATAGGTCAGGCGACGGAGGTATGTTGGGGAGCACTTTGGGTCCAGTGATCACAATGCCATTTGTTTCAATACAATTATGGAGAAGGATAGGACTGGACCCAGGGTTGAGATTTTTGATTGGAGAAAGGCTAACTTTGAGGCGATGTGAAAGGACTTAGAAGGAGTGGATTGGGACAATTTGTTTTATTGGAAGGATGTAATAGAGAAATGGAGGTCATTTAAAGGTGAAATTTTGAGGGTACAGAATCCTTATGTTCCTGTTAGGTTGAAAAGGAAAGGTTAAAAGTTTGAGAGACCCATGATTTTCAAGGGATATTGGAAACTTGGTTAGGAAAAAGAGAGATATCTACAATAAATATAGGCAGCATGGAGTAAATGAGGTGCTCGAGGAATATAAAGAATGTAAGAAGAATCTTAAGAAAGAAATTAGAAAAGCTAAAAGAAGATACGAGGTTGCTTTGGCAAGTAAGGTGAAAATAAATCCAAAGGGTTTCTACAGTTATATTAATAGCAAAAGGATAGTGAGGGATAAAATTGGACCCTTAGAGAATCAGAGTGGACAGCTACATGTGGAGCTGAAAGAGATGGGGGAGATTTTGAACAATTTCTTTTCTTCGGTATTCACTAAGGAGAAGGATATTGAATCGTGTAAGGTAAGGAAAACAAGTAGGGAAGTTATGGAAACTATGACGATTAAAGAGGAGGAAGTACTGGCGCTTTTAAAGAATATAGAAGTGGATAAGTCTCTGGATCCTGACAGGATATTCCCTAGGACCTTGAGGGTTAGTGTAGAAATAGCAGGGTCTCTGACAGAAATATTTCAAATGTCATTAGAAACGGGGATGGTGCTGGAGGATTGGCGTATTGCTCATATGGTTCCATTGTTTAAAAAGAGTTCTAAGAGTAAACCTAGCAATTATAGGCCTGTCAGTTTGACGTCAGTGGAAGGTAAATTAATAGAAAGTATTCTTAGAGATGGTATATATAATTATCTGGATAGACAGGGTCTGATTAGGAACAGTCAACATGGATTTAAGTGTGGAAGGTCACGTTTGACAAATCTTATTGAATTTTTTGAAGAGGTTACGAGGAAAGTTGACGACGGTAAAGCAGTGGATGTTGTCTATATGGACTTCAGTAAGGCCTTTAACAAGGTTCCACACAGAAGGTTAGTGAGGAAGGTTCAATCATTAGGTATTAATATTGAAGTAGTAAAATGGACTCAACAGTGGCTGGATGGGAGATGCCAGACAGTAGTGATGGATAACTGCTTGTCAGGTTGGAGGCCGGTGACTAGTGGTGTGCCTCAGAGATCTGTACTGGGTCCAATGTTGTTTGTCATATACATTAATGATCTGGATGATGGGGTGGTAAATTGGATTAGTAAGTATGCAGATGATACTAAGGTAGGTGGCGTTGTGGATAATGAAGTCGTTTTCAAAGTTTGCAGAGAGATTTAGGCCAGTTAGAAGAGTGGGCTGAACGATGGCAGATGGAGTTTAATGCTGATAAGTATGAGGTGCTACATTTTAGTAGGAATAATCCAAATAGGACATACATGGTAAATGGTAGGGCATTGAAGAATGCAGTAGAACAGAGTGATCAAGGAATAACGGTGCATAGTTCCCTGAAGGTGGAGTCTCAGGTGGATAGGGCGGTGAAGAAAGCTTTTAGTATGTTGGCCTTTATAAATCAGAGCATTAAGTATAGGAGTCGGGATGTAATGTTAAAATTGTACAAAGCATTGCTAAGGCCAAATTTGGAGTATTGTGTACAGTTCTGGTCACCGAATTATAGGAAAGATGTCAACAAAATAGAGAGAGTACAGAGGAGATTTACTAGAATGTTACCTGGGTTTCAGCACCTATGTTACAGGGAAACATTGAACAAGTTAGGTCTTTATTCTTTGGAGTGTAGAAGATTGAGGGGAGACTTGATAGAGGTATTTAAAATTATGAGGGGGATAGATAGAGTTGATGTGAATAGGCTTTTTCCATTGAGAGCAGGAGAAATTCAAACAAGAGGACATGAGTTGAGAGTTAGGGGGCAAAAATTTAGGGGTAACTCGAGGGGGAATTTCTTTAATCAAAGAGTGGTAGCTGTGGTGGAACGAGCTTCCAGTAGAAGTGGCAGAGGCAGGTTTGGTATTGTCATTTAAAGTAAAATTAGATAGGTATATGGACAGGAAAGGAATGGAGGGTTACGGGCTGAGTGCGGGTCAGCGGGACTAGGTGAGAGTAAGCATTCGGCAGGGACTAGAAGGGCCGAGATGGCTTGTTTCCGTGCTGTAATTGTTATATGGTTATATTGATGCAGTTATAAAGAAGGCTAGACAGTGACGGTATTTCATTAGGAGTTTTAAGAGATTTGGCATGTCAACAAATACACTCAAAAACTTCCGACAGATGTACCATGGAAAGCATTCTGATAGGCTGCATCACTGTCAGGTATGGGGGGGCGGGTTGCGGGTAGGCTACTACACAGGACTGAAAGAAGCTGCAGAGGGCAGTAAATTTAATTGGCTCGATCTTGGGTGCTATTGGAGAATAAAGTTGCATCGTTTGCTGTGTGGCCAGAACTATGTGGCCAGCCTTGTGTTTGCTATTTGTTATGTATCCAACTTATTAGCCAGAATGTAATCTCTGTATTGTGTCTGTACTATTGAACACATCAGTGCCTTAAGAATGCAGCTAACAGTGAAAGTAAGCATGTAGAGATAACGGTGGTAGACGGGATCGTGGAGTGGTGTGATGGTATGGGGACCAGTCAAGTCCGGGAAGGGGGACACGTGTTCCAGGGAGTAGACTAGAGCAAGTATGGGCTACTGAGCAGAAATATTGGTGGCGAATCGAGAAGCTAACGTGCTGGTGATAAGCATTGCAAGCCGATAGGGTATGCTAATGTAACTGAGATAGGAGACGGGGTATGCTAACGTAACTGAGATAGGAGATGGGGTATGCTAACGTAACTGAGATAGGAGACGGGGTATGCTAACGTAACTGAGATAGGAGACGGGGTATGCTAATGTAACTGAGATAGGAGACGGGGTATGCTAACGTAACTGAGATAGGAGACGGGGTATGCTAACGTAACTGAGATAGGAGACGGGGTATGCTAATGTAACTGAGATAGGAGACGGGGTATGCTAACTGAGATAGGAGACGGGGTATGCTAACGTAACTGAGATAGGAGACGGGGTATGCTGATGTAACTGAGATAGGAGATGAGGGTATGCTAATGAAACTAAGATAAGAAAATACCATAAAGAAAAGTATTGGGCTCGGTGGGCAATTAGTGACACGCTCATTAATTGTCTCAGCTTTTGTTTGCAAATAAAGGCTTAAATTTTTTCGAAGAATCTTCTGCGTCTCCTGGTTATTTCAAGAAACCATGACAGTGCTAGCCTACAAAGTACCCAGGACATCGTCAAGGAGAGTTGTCTCAGAAAGACAGTGTCCATTATTAAGGACCTCCAGCATCCAGGGCAAGCCCTTTTCTCACTGCTACCATCAGGAAGGAGGTACAGAAGTTCAAAGGCACACACTCAGCAATTCAGGAACAGCTTCTTCCCCTCTGCCATCTGATTCCTAAATGAATATTGAAGCTTTGGACACTACCTCACTTTTTTTAACATGTCATTTCTGATTTTTTTGCACAATTTTTATCTATTCAATATACATATACTGTAATTGATTAACTTTATTTTTTAATTCGGAGCAAGAAGACTGCGAGTGAACTGCTGATTTTTCGGAGCGAAGGGAGTTTTTTTTTACCGCTTGGGTTAAAGAGAGGCGAGACTGCCCAGGCGCATGACGTCAGCCAGTAGAGCGTGAAAGGTTTAAAAAGAAGACAGCCATATCCAGCGGGCAGCTTTGGAGCAGGCAGCGGAGTGAGTGGCAGGGCTTTGGCTCAACGAGCTTAGGTGGTAACAGGACAAGGCGAGGTAGGAAGTATGTGTGTGAGGTCAGTTTTCTGTGCTCAGTATCAGATGTGGAATGTCCTGGAGTCTCCCAGCCTCCCTGGCAGCTGTATCTGCACCAGGTGTGTCGAGCTGCAACTCCTGAGGGACCAAGTTAGGGAACTGGAGATGCAGCTTGACGACCTTCGCCTGATCAGGGAGAGCGAGGACATGATGGAGGAGTTATATTCAGGTGGTCACACCAGGGCCACGGGAGACAGACAAGTGCATCACAGTCAGGAGGGGGAAGGAGAAGAGTCAGGTACCAGAGAGTACCCCTGTGGTTGTACCCCTTGAGAATAAGTACTCCTGTTCGAGTACTGTTTGGGGGGGGGGGGGGTGAGAACAGCCTACCTGGGGGAAGTGGCAGTGGCCGTGCTTCTGGCACCGAGTCCGGCCCCATGGCTCAGAAGGGTAGGGAAAGGAAGAAAAAGGAAGTAGCGATAGGGGACTCTATAGTTAGGGGGGGCAGACAGGAAAAAAACGCGGATGGTAGTTTGCCTCCCAGGAGGTGCCAGGGTCCAGGATGTTTCGGATCGCATTCAAGACATCCTGTGGTGGGAGGGAGAACAGTCAGAAGTCATGGTACATATTGGTACCAATGACATAGGTAGGAAAAGGGAAGAGATCCTGAAAAAAGACTACAGGCAGTTAGGAAGGAAGTTGAGAAGCAGGACCGCAAAGGTTGTAATCTCAGGATGAATGCATGTGCCACACGACAGTGTGAATAGGAACAGGATGAGGTGGAGGATAAATACGTGGCTGAGGGATTGGAGCAGGGGACGAGGATTCAGATTTCTGGATCACTGAGACTTCTTTTGGGGCAGGTGTGACCTGTACAAAAAGGAGGGGTTGCACTTGAATCCTAGGGGGACCAATATCCTGGCGGGGAGGTTTGCTAAGGCGACTGGGAAGAGTTTAAACTAGAATTGTTGGGAGGTGAGAACCGAACTGAAGAGACTGGGGAAGAGGTGGTTAGCTCACAAATAGAGAAAGCTTGTAAGCAGTGTGAGAAGAAGGATAGGCAGGTGATAGAGAAGGGATGCGCTCTGACTGAAGGTTTGAGATGTGCCTATTTTAATGCAAGGAGTGTTGTGAACAAAGTGGATGAGCTTAAAGAATGGATCAGTACTTGGAGATATGATGTGGTAGCCATTACAGAGACTTGGATGGCTCAGGGACAGGATTGGTTACTTCAAGTGCCGGGTTTTAGATGTTTCAGAAGGGACAGGGAGGGAGGCAAAAGAGGTAGGGGCGAGGCACTGTTGATCAGAGATAGTGTCACTGCTGCAAAAAAGGTGGACGTCATGGAGGGATTGTATACGGAGTCTCTGTCGGTGGAGGTTAGAAACAGGAAGGGGTCAATAACTTCACTGGGTGGTTTTTATAGGCCGCCTAATAGTAACAGGGATATCGAGGAGCAGATAGGGAAACAGATCCTGGAAAGGTGTAATAACAACAGAGTTGTCGTGATGAGAGATTTTAATTTCCCAAATATCTATTGGCAACTCCCTAGAGCGAGGGGTTTAGATGAGGTGGAGTTTGTTAGGTGTGTTCAAGAAGGTTTCTTGACACAGTATGTAGATAAGCCTACAAGAAGAGAGGGTCTACTTGATTTGGTATTGGGAAATGAACCTGGTCAGGTGTCAGATCTCTCAGTGGGAGAGCATTTTAGAGATAGTGATCATAATTAGACAACAGACAATAGACAATAGGTGCAGAAGTAGACCATTCGGCCCCTCGAGTCTGCACCGCCATTCTGAGATCATGGCTGATCATTCACTATCAATACCCAGTCCCTGCCTTGTCCCCATATCCCTTGATTCCCCTATCCATCAGATATCTATCCAGCTCCTTCTTGAAAGCATCCCGAGAATTGGCCTCCACCGTCTTCCGAGGCAGTGCATTCCACACCTCCACAACTCTCTGGGAGAAGAAGCTCTTCCTCAACTCTGTTTTAAATAACTGACCTCTTATTCTCAATCCATGCCCTCTGGTACTGGACTCTCCCAACATCTGGAACATATTTCCTGCCTCAATCCTATCAAATCCTTTAATTATCTTAAACGTTTCAATCAGATCCCCTCTCAATCTCCTCAATTCCAGCGTGTACAAGCCCAATCTCTCCAATCTCTCTGCGTAAGACAGCCCTGCCATCCCAGGAATCAACCTAGTGAATCTACGCTGCACTTCCTCAATTGCCAGAATGTCCTTCCTTAAACCTGGAGACCAAAACTGTACACAATATTCCAGGTGTGGTCTCACCAGGGCCCTGTACAAATGCAAAAGAACATCCTTGCTCTTGTATTCAATTCCCCTTGTAACAAAGGCCAACATTCCATTTGCCCTCTTCACTGCCTGATAATCCTGATAAGAGATAATTCTATCTCTTTTACAACAGCATTGGAGAGAGATAGGTACAGACCAGTTAGAAAAGGTTTTAATCAGAGTAAGGGGAATTATGAGGCTATTAGGCAGGAAATTGGAGGCTTAAATTGGAAATGGATGTTCTCACGGAAAAGTACAGAAGAAATGTGGTAAATATTCAGGGGATATTTGTGTAGAGCTCTATATAGGCCCGTTCCAATGAGACAGGGAAGTTTTGGTAGTGTACAGGAACCGTGCTGTACAAAGACTGTAATAAATCTAGTCAAGAAGAAAAGAAAAACTTACAAAAGGTTCAGAGAGCTGCGTAATGTTAAGAGATCTAGAAGATTATAAGGCTAACATGGAGGAGCTTAAGAAGGAAATTAGGAGAGCCAGAAGGGGCCATGAGAAGGCTTTGGCGGGCAGAATTAAGGAAAACCGCAAAGCATTCTACAAGAATGTGAAGAGCAAGAGGATAAGATGTGAAAGAATGGGACCTACCAAATGTGACAATGGGAAAGTGTGTATGGAACTGGAGGAAACAGCAGAAGTAATTAATGAATACTTTACTTCAGTATTCACTATGGAAAAGGATCTTAGTGATTGTAGTGATGACTTGCAGCAGACTGAAAAGCTTGAGTATGTTGATATTTAGAAAGAGGATGTGCTGAAGCTTTTGGAAAGCATCAAGTTGAATAAGTCGCTGGGACCAGACAAAATGTACCCCAGGCTACTGTGACAAGCGAGGGAAGTTTGATCATCTGGCGATGATCTTTGCATTATCAATAGCAACGGGAGAGGTTCCAGAGAACTGGAGGGCTGTGGATGTTGTTCCTGTATTCAAGAAAGGGAGTAGAGATAGCCCAGGAAATTATAGACCAGTGAGTCTTACCTCAGTGGTTGCTAAGTTGATGGAGAAGATCCTGAGAGGAAGGATTTATAAACATTTGGAGAGGTATAATATGATTAGGACTAGTCAGCATGGCTTGGTAAAGGGCAGGTCGTGCCTTACAAGCCTGATTGAATTTTTTGAGGATGTGACTAAACACATTGATGGAGGAAGAGCAGTAGATGTACTGTATATGGATTTCAGTAAGGCATTTGATAAAGTACCCTATGCAAAGCTTATTGAGAAAGTAAGGAGGCATGGGATCCATGGGGACATTGCTTTGTGGATCCAGAACAGGCTTGCCCACAGAGAGCAAAGAGTGGTTGTAGAAAGGTTATATTCTGCATGGAGGTCGGTCACCAGTGGTGTGCCTCAGGGATCTGTTCTGGGACCCTTACTCTTTGTGATTTTACAAATGACCTGGATGAGGAAGTGGAGGGATGGGTTAGTAAGTTTGCTGATCACACAAAGGTTGGAGGTGTTCTGGATAGTGTGAAGGGCTGTCAGAGGTTATAGCAGGACATTGATAGGATGCAAAACTGGGCTGTGAAGTGGCAGATGGAGTTCAATCCAGGTAAATGTGAAGTGGTTCATTTTGGTAGGTCAAATATGATGGCAGAATATAGTATTAACGGTAAGACTCTTGGCAGCGTGGAGAATCAAAGGGATCTTGGGGTCCAAGTCCATAGGACACTCAAAGCAGGTACACAGGTTGACTCTGTGGTTAAGAAGGCATATGGTGTATTCAAAAAGCAAACACGAGGAAATCTGCAGATGCTGGAAATCCAAGCAACACACACAAAACGCTGGTGGAACGCAGCAGACCAGGCAGCATCTATAGGGAGAAGCACTGTTGACGTTTTGGGCTGAGACCCTTCGTTAGGACTAACTGAAAGGAAAGATAGTAAGAGATTTGAAAGAGGGGGTGGGGGGGGGAAATGCGAAATGATAAGAGAAGACTGGAGGGGGTGGGATGCAGCTGAGAGCCAGAAAGGTGATTGTCAAAAGGGATACAGAGCTGGAGAAGGGAAAGGATCATGGGACGGGAGGCCTAGGGAGAAAGAAAGGGGGAGGGAAGCACCAGAGGGAGATGGAGAACAGGCAGAGTGATGGGCAGAAAGAGAGAAAAAATAACATGGGGGAAAATAACTAAATATGTCAGGGATGGGGTAAGGAGGGGAGGAGGAGCATTAATGGAAGTTAGAGAAGTCAATGTTCATGCCATCGGGCTGGAGGCTACCCAGCCGGTATATAAAGTGTGGTTCCTCCAACCTGATTGTGGCTTCATTCTGACAGTAGAGGCGGCCATGGATAGACATATCAGAATGGGAATGGGACGTGGAATTAAAATGTGTGGCCACTGGGAGATTCTGCTTTCTCTGGCGGACAGAGCGTAGGTGTTCAGCGAAATGGTCTCCCAGCCTGCGTCGGGTCTCACCAATATATAAAAGGCCACACCGAGCACCGGACGCAGTAGACCACACCAGCCGACTCACAGGAAGTGTTGCCTCACCTGGAAGGACTGTCTGGGGCCCTGAATGGTGGTGAGGGAGGAAGTGTAAGGGTAGCTGTAGCACTTGTTCTGCTTACAAGAATAAGTGCCAGGAGGGAGATTGGTGGGAAGGGATGGGGGGGACAAATGGACAAGGGAGTTGGGTAGGGAGCGATCCCTGCAGAAAGCAGAAAGAGGGGGGAGGGAAAGATGTGCTTGGTTGTGGGATCCCATTCGCTGAACACCTACACTCTGTCCACCAGAGAAAGCAGGGTCTCCCAGTGGCCACACATTTTAATTCCACGTCCCATTCTGATATGTCTACCAATGGCCTCCTCTACTGTCAAGATGAAGCCACACTCAGGTTGGAGGAACAACACCTTATATACCGGCTGGGTAGCCTCCAACCCGATGGCATGAACATTGACTTCTCTAACTTCCGTTAATGCCCCTCTTCCCCTTCTTACCCCATCCTTGACATATTTAGTTTCTCCCCCCTCCTTTTTTTCCTCTCTTTCTGCCCATCACTCTGCCTGTTCTCCATCTCCTTCTGGTGCTCTCCTCCCCCTTTCTTTCTCCCTAGGCTTCCTGTCCCATGATCCTTTCCCTTCTCCAGCTCTGTATCCCTTTTGTGAATCACCTTTCCAGCTCTTAGCTCCAACCCGCCCCCTCTGGTCTTCTCCTATCATTTTGCACTTTCCCCTCCCCCTCCTACTTTCAAATCTCTTAGTATCTTTCCTTTCAGTCCTGACAAAGGGTCTCGGCCTGAAACGTCGACAGTGCTTCTCCCCATAGATGCTGCCTGGCCTGCTGCATTCCACCAGCATTTTGTGTATGGTGTATTGATCTTCATCAATAATGGAATTGAATTTAGGAGCCGAGAGGTAATGTTGCAGCTATATAGAATTCTGGTCAGATCCCACTTGGAATACTGGGCTCAGTTCTGGTCACCTCACTACAGGATGAATGTGGAAGCCATAGAAAGGGTGCAGAGGAGATTTACAAGGATGCTGCCTGGATTGGGGAGCATGCTTTATGAGAATAGGTTGAGTGAACTCAGCCTTTTCTCCTTGGAGTGGAGGAGGATGAGACGTGACCTGATAGAGGTATGCAAGATGATGAGAGGTATTGATCGTGTGGCTAGTCAGAGGCTTTTTCCCAGGGCTGAAATGGTTGCCACAAGAGGACACAGGTTTAAAGTGCTGGGGAGTAGGTACAGAGGAGATTTCAGGGGTAAGTTTTTTACTCTGAGAGTGGTGAGTGCATGGAATGGGCTGCCGGCAATGGTGGAGGAGGCGGACATGACAGGGTCTTTTAAGAGACCTTTGGATAGGTACATGGAGCTTAGAAAAATAAAGGGCTATTGTAAGCCTAGTAATTTCTAAGGTAGGGACATGTTTGGCACAACTTTGTGGGCTGAAGGGCTTGTATTGTGCTGTAGGTTTTCTATGCTTCTATTATTATTTTTTTCTTCTATATTATGTATTGTATTGAACTGCTGTTGCTAAGTTAACAAATTTCTCGACACATGCCGGTGATAATAAACCTGACTCTGATTCTGATTTTGATGTTAGCAAGACCAAGGAACTGGTTGTTGACTTCAGGAGGAGGAAACCAAAGGTCCATGAGCCAGTCCTCATCAGAGGATCAGAAGTGGAACGGGTTAGCAATTTTAAATTCCCCTTTGTTATTATTTCAGAGGAGCTGTTGTGGGCCCAGCATGCAAGTGCAATTACGAAGAAAACATGGCAGCATCATTTACTTCCTTTGGAGTCTGTGAAGATTCGGTATGACATATAAAACTTTGACAAACTTCTACTGATGTGTGGTGGAGAGTATATTGACTGACTCTGTCACAGCCTGGTAAGGAAACACCAATGCCCTGAACGGAAATCCCACAAAAAGTAGTAGTTACAGCTCAGTCCATCACGAGTAAAGCTTTCCCTACCATTGAGCACATCTAGACAAAATGCTGTTGCAGGAAAGCAGCATCCAGGACATGCCCTCTTCTTGCTGCTGACATCAGGAAGGAGCCTCAGCACTCACACCACCAGGTTCAGGAACAGTTGCTAACCCTCACCCATCAGGCTCTTGAACCAAAGGAGATAACTTCACTTGCCCCATCGTTGAAATGTTCCACAACCTATAGTCTCACTTTCAAGGACTCTTCATCTCATGTTCTCAATATTTATTGCTCATTTATATAATATTATTGTTTCTTTCTTTTTGTATTTGTACAATTTGTTGTCTTTTGCACACTGGTTGAATCCCAAGTTGGTGTGGTCTTTCATTGATTTGGTTATGGCTATTAGATTTATTGAGAATGCTCACAAGAAAATGAATCTATGGTTGTATATGGTGACATAAATCACTCCTCATACATAAAGCCTTTCAATCTCAGCACATCCTTTCTTAGATCACGGGACCAAAATGGCTCATAATACTCCATGTATGGTCTGACCACTGCTTTTTAGAGCCTTAGCATTACATCCTTACTCAAATATTCTAGTACTCTCGAAATGAACGGTAACATTGCATTTGCCTTCCTTGGCACCAGCTCAACCAAAAGACCATCAGACATGGGAGCAGAATTAGGCCATCTGGTCCATCGAGTCTGCTCCCCCATTCAATCACGGCCGTTCCTTTTTTTTCTCTTCCTCCTCAACCTCAGTTCCTGGCCTTTTCCCCGTAACCTTTGATGCCATGTCCAATTAAGAACCTATCAATCTCTGCCTTAAATATACCCAACATCCTGGCCTCCACAGCTGCAAGTGGCAACAAATTCCACAAATACACTACCCTTTGGCTGAAGAAATTTCTCAGCATCTCTGTCTTGAAAGGGCGCCGCTCTATCTTGAGGCTGTGCCCTCTTGTCCTGGACTCTCACACCATGGGAAACATCCTTTCCAAATCTATTCTGTCTAGGCCTTTCAACATTCAAAATGTTTCAATGAGTTCCCCCCCACTCCCCAACCTCATCCTGAATTCCAGTGAATACAGACCCAGAGCCATCAATTGTTCCTTGTATGATAACCCTTTTATTCCTGGAATCATCCATGTGAACCTCCTCTGGACCCTCTCCAATGGCAGCACATTTTTTCTAAAATGAGGGGCACAAAACTGTTCACAATACTCAAGGTGTGGCCTCACCAGTGCCTTATAAAGCCTCAGCATCACATCCTTGCTCTTGTATTCTAGACCTCTTAAAATGAATGTTAACATGGCATTTGCCTTCATCACCACCAACTCAACCTGCAAGTTAACCTTCAGGGTGTTCTGCACAAGAACTCCCAAGTTCCTTTGCATCTCAGATTTTTGGATTCTCTCCCTATTTAGAAAATAGTCCACACATTTATTTCTACTACCAAAGTGCATGAACATGCATTTTCCAACATTGTATTTCGTTTGTCACTTTCTTGCCCTTTCTCCGAATCTGTCGAAGTCCTTCTGCATCCTACCTGTTTCCTCAACACTACCTGCCCCTCCACCAATCTTTGTATCATCTGCAAACATGGCAACAAAGCCATCTATTCCATCATCTAAATAAATTATATACAGCACAAAAATAAGTGGACCCAACACTGACCCCTGCAGAACACCACTAGTCACTGGCAGCCAACCAATAAAGGATCCTTTTATTCCCACTCGCTACCTCCTACCAATCAGCCAATACTCTAACCATGTTAGTAACTCTGCTGTAATACCTTGGGCTCTTAACTTGGTAATCTCCTCATGCACGGCACTTGTCAAAGGCCTTCTTAAAGTCCAAATATACAATATCCACTACATCCCCTTTATCTATTCTACTTGTAATCTCCTCAAAGAATTCCAACAGGTTCCTCAGGCAGGATTTTCCCTGAAAGAAACCACTCTAATATAATCTGGTGAGCAATCACCAGGAAATCTGCAGATGAAAATATGATTGAAAAGTTGAAGGGCCGAAAGATATCAAGAAGTTGAAGGGCCGAAGGACTAACTTCATTAGTCCTGACGAAGGGTCTCAGCCCGAAATGTCAACAGTGCTTCTCCTTATAGATGCTGCTTGGCCTGCTGTGTTCCACCAGCATTTTGTGGGTGATATAATCTGGTCCTGTGTCACCAAGTACTCCATCACCTCATCCTTAACAATTGACTCTAACATCTTCCCAACCACTGAGGTCAGGCTAACTAGACTATAATTTCCTCTCTGCTGCCTTCCTCCTTTCTTAAAGAGTGGAGTAACATTTGCAATTTTCCAGTCTTCTGGCACCATGCCAGAGTCCAATGATTTTTGAAAGATCATTTCTAGTGCCACCATCATCTCTAACACTATCTATTTACGAACCCTAGAGTGCAGTTCCTCTGGTCCGGATGACTTATATACCTTTTGGTCTTTCAGCTTTTTGAGCATCTTCTCTCTTGTAATACTAACTACACCCACTTCAAATAAATAAAGATGGCGGCGCGCATGGACGCAGCGGCCCCTCATGGAGTGATACTTATGCCAGAATCCTGTACATTGATTTCAGTTCAGCGTTCAATACCATCATCCCGCAGAGACTAGTGGAGAAACTGATGCTGCTTGGCCTTAACACTGCCATGTGTTGCTGGATTCTGGATTTCTTGACAGAGAGACCACAGTCAGTCCGTGTTGGCAGGAAAATCTCTGACTCCATCACACTGAGCACTGGATTCCCACAAGGCTGTGTGCTTAGCCCATTGCTGTTTACACTGCTAACACAAGACTGAGCAGCCAGATTCAAGGAGAACCTGATCATTAAATTTGCTGATGATACCACAGTGGTGGGGCTCATCAGCAAAAATGATGTAACAATATACAGGGAGGAGGTCAAACACCTGGAGAGCTGGTGCAGTGACAACAACTTGATGCTTAATGTCACCAAACCCAAGGAGATGATCGTCGATTTCAGACAGTCTCAGCCTGAGCACATACTCCTCAGCAACAGCAGCTCCACAGTGGAGAGAGTGGAAAATATCAAGTTCCTTGGGGTGCAGATCTCGGACAATCTCACCTGGTCCAGGAACACCACTGGGATTGTGAAACGAGCCCAGCAAAGATTGCACTTTCTGAGGAAGCTTAAACAAGCATCACTCCCCAGTAACATCTTAACTACATTCTACAGAGGCGTGGTTGAGAGTGTGCTGACCTTTTGCATCACAACCTGATACTCCAGCTGCAGTGCTGCCGACAAAACCTTGCACAGGGTGGTTAGGGGAGCAGAGAAGGTTATTGGGGTCTCCCTCCCTTCTGTCCAAGACCTCTTTCAGAGTCAATGCCTCCAGAAGACACGGTACATCATTAAAGACGCCTCACACCCTCTCCATGAACTGTTTGTTCTTCTGCCATCAGGTAAATGTTACAGGAGCATCAAAACTAAAACCACAAGGCTACTAAACAGCTTCCTCCCACAGGCAGTCAGACTGCTAAATAGCTGCTCTACCTGACTCTGCTTTGGACACTTTTAACTTGCACTGAACTCTTATAACGTGTTTTTAACTGACATGTGGCTGTTGTGTTTTACTATTTATTGTTATGTTTATTATTTAGTGTTGCGTTTGTTATGTTATGATTGCACTGCTCCTGGGAAATGCTGTCTCATTCTGCCCTGCAGAGTTGATGTACAGTTAGAATGACAAAGTTTCTGAATCTTGAATCTTCTCTTCCTTCACACACATCAGGCATACTACTAGTGTCTTCCACAGTGACGACTGACACAAAATACTCATTTAGTTCATCAGCTATCTCCTTGTCCCCTGTTATTATTTCTCCTGCCTCATTTTCTAGCGGTCCTATATCCACTCTCATTCTCTTTTATTTTTAACATACTTGAAAAAATGTTTACTATCCACTTTGATATTATTTGCTAGCTTGCTTTCATATTTCATCTTTTCTATTCTAATGACTTTTTTAGTTACTCTCTGTAGGTTTTAAAAAACTTCCCAATCCTCTAATTTTCCTCTAATTTTTGCTTTGTTGTAGGCCCTTTCTTATCGTTTTACAATAGCTTTGACTTCCATTGTCAGCCATGGTTGTACTATTTTACCATTTTCTTTATTTTTGGAATACATATGTCTTGCATCCTCATTTTTCCCCAGAAACTCAAGCTATTGCTGCTCTGCTGACAACCCTGCCAACAGCTCCTTCCAATTTGCTTTGGCTACCGTCTTCTCATACTACTGTAATTTCCCTTACTCCACTGAAATACTGCTACATCAGACTTCCTCCCTATCAAATTTCAAGTTGAACTCAATCATATTGTCATCACTGGTTCCTAAGGGTTCTTTTACCTTAAGCTCCTAATTGTCTCCGGTTCATTACATAACACCCAACCCAGTATACCTTAACCCCGAGTAGGCTCAACGTCAAACTGCTCTAAAAAGGCATTCAACAAACTCACTCTCGAGACCCATTCCCAACTTGATATTCCCAATCAACCTGCATGTTAAAATCTCCCATGACTACCATAACATTGCCCTTTTGACAAGCCTTTTCTATTTCCTGCTGTAATCTGTAGTCCACCTCCCAGCCACTGTTGCCACCAACATCCTTTTACCCTTGATTTTCTTAACTCAACCCACAAGATTCAACATCTTCCGATCCTATGGCACATCTTTCTACTGATTTGATGACATTCTTTACCAGCAGAGCCAAGCCACCCCCTCTGTCTACCTTCCTATCCCTCTATTACAATGTGTAACCTTGGATATTCAGCTTCCAACTCAGCTACAGACGTCCTTCAGCGACAATTGTCATACCTGACAATCTGTAATAGTGCAACAAAATCATCCACCTTATTTCTTACACTGCATGCTTTGATATATAACACTTTGAATACTGTATTTACTATCCTTTTTGATTCTTCATCCCAAATGCACTGATATTCACCCTGCAATTTTGTCCTATCATCTGCCTGCTCTTCCTGACAGTCTGACTGCACGTGATGTTTACTTTTTTTTACCATCCGTCCTATCGAGTCCCTTCACTCCGGTTCCTGCCCCCTGCCAAATTAGTTTAAACCCTCCCCCAAAAGCTCTAAAAAAGCTGCCCAAGAGAAAATTGGTATGGTAAGTTAACCCTTAAGGAATCCTGCAGAAAGACTCCTAAGACCCTTTTCTCCTCTGATTTCTGAATTTTCTCCCCATTTATTAAACAGTCCACACCTTTATTCCTTCTACCAAAGTGCATGACCATATACTTCCAACACTATATTCAACTCCCACTTCTCTGCCCATTCTCTCTATCTGTCTAAGCCTTTCTGCAGATGCCCTGCTTCCTCAATACTCACCCATCTTCGTATTGTCCAAACCTGGCTATAAAAACCAATTCCATCATTCAAATCATTGATATATAACATGAAAAGAAGCAATTCCAATACTGCCCCTGCTGATCACATTTATATCTAGCAAAGTCTGCAGGTTTCACCAGCACCAAGAATAGAACGGACCTTCTTTATTTAAAGAAGTGGGCTGAGGAGAGGTAAGTGGATTTCAATAGGGATAAGTGTGAATTGGTGAACTTTGGAAAGTCAAAACAACATAGGACTTAAAACTTAAAATGATAAGGCTTTATGGAGTGTAGTGAAAGAGGGACTAAGAGCACAAGTGCAGAGTTAATTGAAAACAGTGTCACAGGGAGACAAAATGGTGAAAAAGGCATTTAACATGCTGCCCTTCATCAGTCAGGGCACTGAGTACAGGAGTTGGGACATCATGTTACAGTTGTACAAGTTGTTGATGAGGGCACACTTGGATTGCTGTATACACTCTTAGTCACCCTGTAATACAAAAGAGGTAATTAAACTGGAAAGAGTACAGACAAGATTAAAGAGGATATTGCCAGGACTAAAGGGCCTGAGTTAGGGGAGAGGTTAAAATGTCTGGGCCTTTGTTCCTTGGAATGTAGGAGAACCAGGGGTTTATGAAATCATAAGAGGTATAGATAAGGTAGAGGGTAATAATCTTTTCTCGAAGATAGGGGAGAACAAAACTAGGAGGCATAATTTTAGGCTGAGAGGATAAAGATTTTTATCTTTAGGGGCAACATTTTCTCTCATAGCATGGTGAACTTATGGAACAAGCTGCCAGAGGAGGTGGTTGAGGCAGACACAATAGTATAATTTAAGAAACACTTAGACAGGTACATGCTGTAGTGGGGCTTGAAGGAATATTGGGCAAATTCAGGAGGGTGGAGACCATGTTTGGGATGAAGGGCCTGTATCCATGCCGTATTGCTTCTGAGAATTGCAACTTCAGGGATTTAACAACATGGTTTAAGTGCAAACCCAGCAGTCAATCATGATGTGAATTTATAGGGAAGGAGATCCTCAGCAAAGAGTAAATGTTAACAAATCCAGAACTTACTTCATGGTCCCATTAAAGAGAACACTGTTTTCAGGATCTTCAGGCGTGTCTGTGAACTCCGAGTTTAACGTAGCATCTATGGCACTGTCAGTTTCCAACTCATCGTGTGCTCCATGGTGAATCAGCGTACCCGTGTCCTCATCTGTGAAAGTCTCACACTCACTGTACGTACTCTCAGAGCCCATGTAAGCACTGTCTGTCACTTCGTTAGTCTAAAACAAATGGAGCAAGGCGAACATTAGACTACAGGATCAGTGTAACATGTCACCTTAGCAACTGGGTGGAACACCACACCAGAACTGCACATTAAGTTTATTAACACTGAGGGAGTCACAGGAACAGTTAACTGGAGTAATTTGTGTACTTTATCCCGTAATCAGTGATAGAAGGGCAAGCTATTGATATACCCAACAGTATAGAAAACATCTGGTTTCCAAATCAATAGGGTAAACTTGCAGCAGAGGTAGTGATGTCGGCAAAAATCACCTGATGAGTCATTAAACACCTGGATATGGGAAACTTGACAGAATTTAAACCAATCAGGGCTGAAAATTGACAAGTGTTCCAGTGAAGGATCACAACACTACCCACACAGCTGGCTCATGTTATCCAGTCTCTAATGGAAACCTGAGTGCTCTAACACCATGTCAGCAGTCTGCAGGAACCAACATGATAACAATTGTCTTCACAAGCAAGTTACCTTCTTGCCATGAAATTTCACAGTGGGACCTTTTTTTAAAGAACAAGAAAAGCATTCAGGTGCTTGGTTATACAACGAGGAAATTCAATGGTTGCCAGGACAACACCCTCAAGCTGATCCAGTTCATGAATCACCTTGTGTAACACCACGTCGATGCTTTAACCTCGTATTGCTGTGACCCATTGAGTGAAACTTGCAAAAATAAGTCCCTGGCTGCCATCTCATCTTCCAAGAGTCACCCAATCTTGTGTCATCGCTGCACTGAGAAACAGAGTTAATATTCTGGTCTAAACATTTTAGTTTACATCAGTAGCCATGGTAACGAATGGTAACTTTCCATCCCACCAATCAGTGAGGTCCTTCCCACAGGTACCAATGCATAAAATCAGTTGCATCATAATCCCAGCATTACATGAAAGCCCAGCCAAAGTGCAACACCCATCCATGCCAAATAAACTGCCTTCTTTCCCTCTTACTCTTCAGAAGGTTCATAATCGACTTCAGGAGAACTCATACCACTCGCACCCCTCCTTACACTGAGAGAACAGCAGTGGAAACACATCCTGCACACCCTTTCACTGTCCCAGAACACATTCTACACAATCAGGAAAGCTCATCAACACCACTATTTTCTGAGGAGGTTGAAGAGAGCTGGACTTTGCACTTCAATACTCCTATCATTCTATAGATGTGCAGTAGAAAGCATCCTAAACTGTGGCTAACAAGAGAAATCAAAGCCAACCTAAAAGCCAAAGAGAGAGCATAAAATTGAGCAAAAATTAGTAGGAAGTTAGAGGAATGAGAAGCTTTTAAAAACCAACAGAAGGCAACTATAAAAGTCATTAACAAAGGTAAAGATAGAATATGAAAGTAAGCTAGCCAATAATTTTAAAGAGGATACCAAAATTTTCTTTAGATAAAATGTAAAAGAGAGGCAAGAGTGAATATCAGACTGCTGGAAAATGATGCCGGAGAGGTAGTAATGGGGAATAAATGGAATAAGCATTTTGCACCAGTGGAAAACACTAGCATTATGGTGGAAGTTCCAGGTGTCAGGGGGCGTGAAGTGTGTGAAGCTACCATAACTAGACAGAAGATTCTTGGGAAACTGCAAGGTCTGAAGGTAGATGAGTCACCTGGACCAAATGGTGTACATCCCAGAGTTCTGAAAGAGATGGCTAAAGAGTTTTAACCACCTTTGTGGCTGGGAAGATGTTTGAGTCCATTATTAAGGATGAGGTCTCAGGGTACTTGGAGCCTCATGACAAAATAGGCCATAGTCAGCATGGTTTCCTCAAAGAAAAATCTTGCTTGACAAATCTATTGGAAATAATTGAAGAAATAACAAGCAGGATAGACAAAGGAGAATTGTTTTTTTCATGTGTACTTGGATTTTCAGAAATGGCAAAATGGAAGTTGAAATGGCAGAGTAGACTCATTGGGCCAAATTCCCTAATACTACTCCTATGTCTTATGGTCTAACATGCTACACTGCTGCATGGTATGGAAACTGAACTGTGGCTGACAGGAAGGCTATAAAACTGGTAGTCAAAACTGCCCAATGCATAACTTGCACCAGCCTACCTGCCATCAAAGTCATATATACAGAAAGGTGCCAGAAAAGGACCAGTTTCATTATGAAGGATCCCATCCACCCTGCTTTTGGACGGTTTGTCCTTCGCTCAGCAGGGAGGAGGCTACATTGCATCTACACAGGTCCACCAAACTCAAAAACAGCTACTTTCCTCAACCAGTAAGGCTGATCAACACCTCCACCCATTAACTCCACAGCCCAAACCACCACTTCTTTATCATTTCCTGTCAGAGTCAATATATGTACAGACTTATGTCACTTTATGGACATACAATCAATGTTTATAAGCTACGTTATATTGATTGTGTTTTTTTATATTACTATCGTGTTCTTCATCTTATTCTGTTTTGTGTGCTACATCGGGTCCAGACTAACAATTATTTTGTTCTCCTTTACACTTGAGCATTGGAAATGACAACAATCTTGAATCTTGACTCTTAATGCCTTAATTACTGCTTTTTTCCATTAAAATAATCTCAATAAAGGCCTTGAACTTAATGAACAATACTTTAGTTCCTTCCAGTTAGACTTCCACCCAATTTTAAATTTCTAGGAGACTTGTCAAGGGGCTTCATATTCCACCTAATTTCTGACTCCGATGTCCAACACCCATCAGATTCAAAGAGGACTTGCCACCTCACCAACTGAATGGCAGAAGTGAGATAAGATGGAAAACAGCCAGACCCTCTCTGGGATTCCCCACTCCCACATTTCCCGTATGGCACTGGTGGATAATGCTTTTAGGTACCTTGTTAAGTGGCCATTAACCCCAGAACGTATGAACTTGAGTGGGGAATGATTTGTTCAGCTGACACACAAACAAAAAAAAACTTTTCCCTGTAACGCACACAAAATGCTGGAGGAAATCAGCAGGCCAGGCACCTTTCATCTGGGCCTGTCTGAAACATCAACTGTCAATTCCCCTTCATATTCGGTTGAGGCCAAGCCCATAGATATACTTAAGGCAGAAGTTCATGGTTTCCTGATTGGTCAGGACAGCAAAAGATATGGCAAGCAGGCAGGTATATGGGGTTGAGTGGGATTGGGATCAGCCATGATGGAATGGTGGACCAAACTCAATGGGCTGAATGGGCTCCTTCTGTTCCTATATCTTATGGTCTTTTGTGCATGTTGCTCTGGATTTTCAACACCTGCAGATTTTCTCATCCTTGTATGTCACAGTCAAATCAAATCCCATCTGTGCCAGGCAAGCACAGAAACCTGTTCAAATGTTCCAACCATCAACAACCATCCCTGCCCCCACCCACACGCTCCAAGAGGGAGAATCAGCTTTCTTGACTGATCAAAGACCTCCCTGTGGAAGTTAAGCATCACTTCAGTATAGAATTCAGCTATTACAAGACTTAAAGAGACATTTGAACCTTAAGAATCAAATCAACATTTTCTACCTGGACATTAAGTACGATGAAATTTCACACTGATACTCGATGAGCCTCTTGGCTAGCAGTCTACATGCAGCCGGCTTAAAGACTAAGTAAAAAAGGAAGGGGGGGGGGTGCAACTGAATACCAAGCATGCAAATAAGGAGATTGGAATTTAATTCCTTAAAATTCAAATCCAATTTAAGTGCAGAACTGATTCCAAGCAAGGCAACAAGATCTGATCCATACTGAACGAATCAAAAATTCACCTCGGGTAATTTCCCAGTGTGGTTAATCTTTCTTCTGTGAAATATAACGAGCAATCAAACACCTTGGTGGGAAGGAACGCTTTAGAGACAAAAGTCCGAGAAACAGCAAGCACCTGCACAAATGTGGATTGATTAATCTCATATTGTGCACATCTACATGAAACTCTTTCATAGGAAAGCAGCACCCAACATCGAGAACCCCCACCATCTAGGCCATGCTCTCTTCTTGCTACTACCATCAGGATGGTGGTACAAGAATCTCAGGTTACTCACCACCAGGTTCAAGAAGAGTTCTTACCCCTCAACCATCAGGCTCCTGAACCAGAGAGGATAACTTCACTCACCCCATCACTGAACTGTTTGCACAATTTATGGACTCACTTTAAGGATTAAACAACTCATGCACTTCATATTACTTATTTATCTATTATTATTTTGTTTTTCTTTTTGCATTTGAACAATTTGTTGTCATTTGCACATAGATTGTTTGTCTACCTTTGTGTAGCTTTTCATTAATTCTATTGCATTTCTTTGTATTTATTGTGAATGCCCACAAAAAAATAAATCTCAGGGTTGTATATGGTGACATGTATGTACTTGGATATTAAATTTACTTCGGACTTTGATCTCGTATAAATGTTTGAAAGGCAAATTGTGTTTAATTATGCTAATGGGAGATTTTATTTGATAAACTGAGTGAATGAGAGAAATACAATTGATACGGTATATATGGACTTCCAAAAAGCATTTACTAAAGTATCACATAATAGGTTTAAGGTGAAAATAGCTTGCAAGGATTGGTAGAAAATGAGTTTCCAATACATCGTGGGTACACCCCTTCCCACCATCTGTGGTATCTGCAGGAGGTGTTTGTCTCAAAGTGGTAACATTGATCATCGAAAGATCCCCACCATTCAGACCATGCCTTCTTCTCGCATCTACCATTGGGCAGAAACCTGAGGTCCCACAAAAACGTGTTTAAGAACAGCTACTTCTCTTCAACCATTTGGTTCTTGAACCAACCGGAAAAAGTCCAATCACTACATCATATTAAATTAACTTAATTTTATTCAAAAAAGCTAAACACTGTTTTATTGTTTTCTGTTCCTTGTAAAAATAGTGTATAATTTATGTTTAATTAATGCTTGTAAATGCTGCTGATATGAGGTACTGTGCTGGTGCTGCTGGTGCAAGCAAGTTTGTCATTGCACCTGTATATTAACAAACTTGACTTTGGCTTTTGAAGTTAATGCAAACAAAAATGTTGGAACTGAGCAGGTCAGGTAGTGTGTGTGAGTGAAAGAGAGTGTTCACAATACTACTCCATTAACACTGAATGCAGCCAGCACTGTTCCCATCTCACAATTTCAACATCCACACTCTCTTGAGGGGGAGCTGATTTTGAGACTGAGGGATAATTTGGCAGGGAGATGGGGACCAGAGTGACAAGGCTGAGGAAGGGTAAAGCAGAACTGAAAGTGTTATATTTGAATGCATGCTGCATAAGAAATAAAATGGACGATCTTGAAATTCAGCTACAGATTGGCAAGTATGACGCTGTGGCCATCTCTGAAACTTGGCTAAAGGATGGCTGCCGTTGGGAGCTGAATGTCCAAGGATATACGATGTAATAGAAAGATATGTTAGTAGGCAGAGGGGGTGGTGTGGCCCTGTGTGTAAGAAATAATATTAAATCATTAGAAAGGGATGACATAGGATTGGAAGGTGTAGAGTCCCTATGCACTGAGTTAAGAAATGGCAAGGGTAAAAGGACTCTAATGGCAGTTGTATACGGGCCTCCAAACAGCAGCCAGTATGTGGATTACAAATTACAGCAAGAGATAGAAAAGGCGTGTCAGATAATTATTGGGGATTTTCACATGAAACTGGATTGGGAAAACCAGGTCAGTAATGGACTTCAAGAGAGAGAAGTAGTAGAATATCTAAGGGATGGCTTTTTAGTACGGCTTGTTATTGAGCCTACTAGGGGATCAGCTGTGCTGAATTGGGTGTTGTGCAACGGTCTGGAGGTGATAAGAGAGATTAAAGTTAAAGAACCATAGGGGAACAGTGATCTCAATATGATCAAGTTCACTTCAAAATTTAAGAAAATTACAATGGCATAAGAGGGGAACTGGCCAAGGTTGACTGGAAAGAAACACGAGCAGGAAGGGCAGCAGAGCAGCAATGGCTGGAGTTTCTGCGAAAAATGAGGGAAGTGCAAGATAGATATATTTCAAATAATAAGAAATTTTTGAATGGCAGAAGGACACTACCATGGCTGACAAGTGAAGTCAGAACCAAAGTAAAAGTAAAAGAGACGGCATACAAGGAAGCCAAAGCTAGTGGGAAGATAGAGATTTGGCAAGCTTTTAAAAACTTGCGGAAGGAAATGAAGAAGGTCATTAGGAAGGAAAAAATGAATTATGAAAGGAAGCTGTTGACTAATATCAAAGAAGATACTAAAAGTTTTTTTTAAGTATATAAAGGGTAACTGAGAGTCGAGGGTAGATATAGACCAATAGAAAACGACACTGGAGATATTGTAATGAAAGATACAGAGATGGCAGAGGAACTGAATGCGTATTCTGCATCAGTCTTCATAGTGGAAGATGTCTACAATATACTGGACATTCTGGAGTGTCAGAGAAGTGAAGAATGTGTAGTGAAAAATACAACTGAGAAGGTGGATAAACCTCCTGGACCTGATGGAATGCATCCTCAGGTTCTGAAGAAAGTAGCTGGAAAGTTTGCAGAGGAATTAACAATGATCTTTCAAGAATCGATAGATTTTGGCATTGTACCAGATGACTGGAAAATTGCAAATGTTACTCCGCTATTTAAGAAGGGTGGGAGGCAGCAGAAAGGAAACTATAGACCTGTTAGCCTGACATCAGTGGTTGGAAAGTTGTTGGAATCGATTTTTAGGGATGAGATTAGGGAGTATGAAACCACTGGGCTATGGGTTCTACCAGCGACAGTATGAACTCACTGGGCTAAGGGTTATACCAGCGACAGTATGAACTCACTGGGCTATGGGTTCTACCAGCGACAGTATGAACTCACTGGGCTATGGGTTATACCAGCGACAGTATGAACTCACTGGGCTAAGGGTTACACCAGCGACAGTATGAACTCACTGGGCTAAGGGTTACACCAGCGACAGTATGAACTCAGTGGGCTAAGGCTTATACCAGCGACAGTATGAACTCACTGGGCTAAGGGTTACACCAGCGACAGTATGAACTCACTGGGCTAAGGGTTACACCAGCGACAGTATGAACTCACTGGGCTAAGGGTTACACCAGCGACAGTATGAACTCACTGGGCTAAGGGTTACACCAGCGACAGTATGAACTCACTGGGCTATGGGTTATACCAGGGACAGTATGAACTCACTGGGCTAAGGGTTATACCAGCGACAGTATGAACTCACTGGGCTAAGGGTTATACCAGCGACAGTATGAACTCACTGGGCTAAGCGTTACACCAGCGACAGTATGAACTCACTGGGCTAAGGGTTATACCAGCGACAGTATGAACTCACTGGGCTAAGGGTTACACCAGCGACAGTATGAACTCACTGGGCTAAGGGTTATACCAGCGACAGTATGAACTCACTGGGCTAAGGGTTACACCAGCGACAGTATGAACTCAGTGGGCTAAGGCTTATACCAGCGACAGTATGAACTCACTGGGCTATGGGTTATACCAGCGACAGTATGAACTCACTGGGCTAAGGGTTATACCAGGGACAGTATGAACTCACTGGGCTAAGGGTTACACCAGCGACAGTATTAACTCACTGGGCTATGGGTTATACCAGCGACAGTATGAACTCACTGGGCTATGGGTTATACCAGCGACAGTATGAACTCACTGGGCTATGGGTTATACCAGCGACAGTATGAACTCACTGGGCTATGGGTTATACCAGCGACAGTATGAAATCACTGGGCTATGGGTTACACCAGGGACAGTATGAACTCACTGGGCTATGGGTTATACCAGCGACAGTATGAACTCACTGGGCTATTGGTTATACCAGCGAGAGTATGAACTCACTGGGCTATGGGTTATACCAGCGACAGTATGAACTCACTGGGCTAAGGGTTATACCAGCGACAGTATGAACTCACTGGGCTATGGGTTACACCAGGGACAGTATGAACTCACTGGGCTATGGGTTACACCAGGGACAGTATGAACTCACTGTGCTATGGGTTATACCAGGGACAGTATGAACTCACTGGGCTATGGGTTATACCAGGGACAGTATGAACTCACTGGGCTAAGGGTTACACCAGCGACAGTATTAACTCACTGGGCTATGGGTTATACCAGCGACAGTATGAACTCACTGGGCTATGGGTTATACCAGCGACAGTATGAACTCACTGGGCTATGGGTTATACCAGCGACAGTATGAACTCACTGGGCTATGGGTTATACCAGCGACAGTATGAACTCACTGGGCTATGGGTTACACCAGGGACAGTATGAACTCACTGGGCTATGGGTTACACCAGCGACAGTATGAACTCACTGGGCTATGGGTTACACCAGCGACAGTATGAACTCACTGGGCTATGGGTTATACCAGCGACAGTATGAACTCACTGGGCTATTGGTTATACCAGCGAGAGTATGAACTCACTGGGCTATGGGTTATACCAGCGACAGTATGAACTCACTGGGCTAAGGGTTATACCAGCGACAGTATGAACTCACTGGGCTATGGGTTACACCAGGGACAGTATGAACTCACTGGGCTATGGGTTACACCAGGGACAGTATGAACTCACTGTGCTATGGGTTACACCACCGACAGTATGAACTCAGTGGGCTATGGGTTACACCACCGACAGTATGAACTCACTGGGCTAAGGGTTATATTAGGGACAGTATGAACTCACTGGGCTAAGGGTTACACCAGCGACAGTATGAACTCAGTGGGCTAAGGCTTATACCAGCGACAGTATGAACTCACTGGGCTAAGGCTTATACCAGCGACAGTATGAACTTACTGGGCTAAGGGTTACACCAGCGACAGTATGAACTCACTGGGCTAAGGGTTACACCAGCGACAGTATGAACTCAGTGGTCTATGGGTTATACCAGCGACAGTATGAACTCACTGGGCTAAGGGTTATACCAGGGACAGTATGAACTCACTGGGCTATGGGTTATACCAGCGACAGTATGAACTCACTGGGCTATGGGTTATACCAGGGACAGTATGAACTCACTGGGCTAAGGGTTACACCAGCGACAGTATGAACTCACTGGGCTAAGGGTTATACCAGCGACAGTGTGAACTCACTGGGCTAAGGGTTATACCAGCGACAGTATGAACTCACTGGGCTATGGGTTATACCAGCGACAGTATGAACTCACTGGGCTATGGGTTACACCAGGGACAGTATGAACTCACTGGGCTATGGGTTACACCAGCGACAGTATGAACTCACTGGGCTATGGGTTACACCAGCGACAGTATGAACTCACTGGGCTAAGGGTTACACCAGCGACAGTATGAACTCACTGGGCTATGGGTTATACCAGCGACAGTATGAACTCACTGGGCTAAGGGTTATACCAGCGACAGTATGAACTCACTGGGCTAAGGCTTATACCAGCGACAGTATGAACTCACTGGGCTAAGGGTTATATCAGGGACAGTATGAACTCAGTGGGCTATGGGTTATACCAGCGACAGTATGAACTCAGTGGGCTAAGGGTTATATCAGGGACAGTATGAACTCACTGGGCTAAGGGTTATACCAGGGACAGTATGAACTCACTGGGCTATGGGTTACACCAGCGACAGTATGAACTCACTGGGCTATGGGTTATACCAGCGACAGTATGAACTCACTGGGCTAAGGGTTATATCAGGGACAGTATGAACTCAGTGGGCTATGGGTTATACCAGCGACAGTATGAACTCAGTGGGCTAAGGGTTACACCAGCGACAGTATGAACTCACTGGGCTAAGGGTTATATCAGGGACAGTATGAACTCAGTGGGCTATGGGTTATACCAGCGACAGTGTGAACTCACTGGGCTAAGGGTTATACCAGCGACAGTATGAACTCACTGGGCTAAGGGTTACACCAGCGACAGTATGAACTCACTGGGCTAAGGGTTATATCAGGGACAGTGTGAACTCACTGGGCTAAGGGTTATACCAGCGACAGTATGAACTCACTGGGCTAAGGGTTACACCAGCGACAGTATGAACTCACTGGGCTATGGGTTATACCAGCGACAGTATGAACTCACTGGGCTATGGGTTATACCAGCGACAGTATGAACTCACTGGGCTAAGGGTTATACCAGGGACAGTATGAACTCACTGGGCTATGGGTTATACCAGCGACAGTATGAACTCACTGGGCTAAGGGTTATACCAGGGACAGTATGAACTCACTGGGCTATGGGTTATACCAGCGACAGTATGAACTCACTGGGCTAAGGGTTACACCAGCGACAGTATGAACTCACTGGGCTAAGGGTTACACCAGCGACAGTATGAACTCACTGGGCTAAGGGTTACACCAGCGACAGTATGAACTCAGTGGGCTATGGGTTATACCAGCGACAGTATGAACTCACTGGGCTAAGGGTTACACCAGCGACAGTATGAACTCACTGGGCTAAGGGTTACACCAGCGACAGTATGAACTCACTGGGCTAAGGGTTACACCAGCGACAGTATGAACTCACTGGGCTAAGGGTTACACCAGCGACAGTATGAACTCAGTGGGCTATGGGTTATACCAGCGACAGTATGAACTCACTGGGCTAAGGGTTACACCAGCGACAGTATGAACTCACTGGGCTAAGGGTTACACCAGCGACAGTATGAACTCACTGGGCTAAGGGTTACACCAGCGACAGTATGAACTCACTGGGCTATGGGTTACACCAGCGACAGTATGAACTCACTGGGCTATGGGTTATACCAGGGACAGTATGAACTCACTGGGCTATGGGTTATACCAGCGACAGTATGAACTCACTGGGCTATGGGTTACACCAGCGACAGTATGAACTCACTGGGCTAAGGGTTATACCAGCGACAGTATGAACTCACTGGGCTAAGGGTTACACCAGCGACAGTATGAACTCACTGGGCTAAGGGTTATACCAGGGACAGTATGAACTCACTGGGCTAAGGGTTATACCAGCGACAGTATGAACTCACTGGGCTATGGGTTACACCAGCGACAGTATGAACTCACTGGGCTAAAGGTTATACCAGCGACAGTATGAACTCACTGGGCTAAGGGTTACACCAGCGACAGTATGAACTCACTGGGCTAAGGGTTATACCAGGGACAGTATGAACTCAGTGGGCTATGGGTTATACCAGGGACAGTATGAACTCACTGGGCTAAGGGTTATACCAGCGACAGTATGAACTCACTGGGCTAAGGGTTACACCAGCGACAGTATGAACTCAGTGGGCTATGGGTTATACCAGGGACAGTATGAACTCACTGGGCTAAGGGTTATACCAGCGACAGTATGAACTCACTGGGCTAAGGGTTACACCAGCGACAGTATGAACTCAGTGGGCTATGGGTTACACCAGCGACAGTATGAACTCACTGGGCTAAGGCTTATACCAGCGACAGTATGAACTCACTGGGCTAAGGGTTATACCAGCGACAGTATGAACTCAGTGGGCTATGGGTTACACCAGGGACAGTATGAACTCACTGTGCTATGGGTTACACCAGGGACAGTATGAACTCACTGGGCTATGGGTTATACCAGCGACAGTATGAACTCAGTGGGCTATGGGTTATACCAGCGACAGTATGAACTCAGTGGGCTAAGGGTTATATCAGGGACAGTATGAACTCAGTGGGCTATGGGTTATACCAGCGACAGTATGAACTCAGTGGGCTAAGGGTTATATCAGGGACAGTATGAACTCAGTGGGCTATGGGTTACACCAGCGACAGTATGAACTCACTGGGCTAAGGGTTATATCAGGGACAGTATGAACTCAGTGGGCTATGGGTTATACCAGCGACAGTATGAACTCAGTGGGCTAAGGGTTATATCAGGGACAGTATGAACTCACTGGGCTAAGGGTTACACCAGCGACAGTATGAACTCACTGGGCTAAGGGTTATATCAGGGACAGTATGAACTCAGTGGGCTATGGGTTATACCAGCGACAGTGTGAACTCACTGGGCTAAGGGTTATACCAGCGACAGTATGAACTCACTGGGCTAAGGGTTACACCAGCAACAGTATGAACTCACTGGGCTATGGGTTATACCAGGGACAGTATGAACTCACTGGGCTAAGTGTTATACCAGCGACAGTATGAACTCACTGGGCTATGGGTTATACCAGCGACAGTATGAACTCACTGGGCTATGGGTTATACCAGCGACAGTATGAACTCACTGGGCTAAGGGTTATACCAGGGACAGTATGAACTCACTGGGCTATGGGTTATACCAGCGACAGTATGAACTCACTGGGCTAAGGGTTATACCAGGGACAGTATGAACTCACTGGGCTATGGGTTATACCAGCGACAGTATGAACTCACTGGGCTAAGGGTTACACCAGCGACAGTATGAACTCACTGGGCTAAGGGTTATACCAGCGACAGTATGAACTCACTGGGCTAAGGGTTACACCAGCGACAGTATGAACTCACTGGGCTAAGGGTAATACCAGGGACAGTATGAACTCACTGGGCTATGGGTTATACCAGCGACAGTATGAACTCACTGGGCTAAGGGTTACACCAGCGACAGTATGAACTCACTGGGCTAAGGGTTATACCAGGGACAGTATGAACTCACTGGGCTATGGGTTATACCAGCGACAGTATGAACTCACTGGGCTATGGGTTATACCAGCGACAGTATGAACTCACTGGGCTAAGGTTTATATCAGGGACAGTATGAACTCACTGGGCTAAGGGTTATACCAGCGACAGTATGAACTCACTGGGCTATGGGTTACACCAGGGACAGTATGAACTCACTGGGCTAAGGGTTATACCAGCGACAGTATGAACTCACTGGGCTAAGGGTTACACCAGCGACAGTATGAACTCACTGGGCTAAGGGTTATACCAGCGACAGTATGAACTCACTGGGCTAAGGGTTATATCAGGGACAGTATGAACTCACTGGGCTAAGGCTTATACCAGCGACAGTATGAACTCACTGGGCTAAGGGTTATACCAGCGACAGTATGAACTCACTGGGCTATGGGTTACACCAGCGACAGTATGAACTCACTGGGCTAAGGGTTACACCAGGGACAGTATGAACTCACTGGGCTAAGGGTTATACCAGCGACAGTATGAACTCACTGGGCTAAGGGTTACACCAGCGACAGTATGAACTCACTGGGCTAAGGGTTACACCAGCGACAGTATGAACTCACTGGGCTAAGGGTTACACCAGCGACAGTATGAACTCACTGGGCTAAGGGTTATACCAGGGACAGTATGAACTCACTGGGCTATGGGTTATACCAGCGACAGTATGAACTCACTGGGCTAAGGGTTATACCAGCGACAGTATGAACTCACTGGGCTATGGGTTACACCAGGGACAGTATGAACTCAGTGGTCTAAGGGTTATACCAGGGACAGTATGAACTCACTGGGCTATGGGTTATACCAGGGACAGTATGAACTCACTGGGCTAAGGGTTACACCAGCGACAGTATGAACTCAGTGGGCTAAGGGTTATACCAGGGACAGTATGAACTCACTGGGCTATGGGTTATACCAGGGACAGTATGAACTCAGTGGTCTAAGGGTTATACCAGGGACAGTATGAACTCACTGGGCTAAGGGTTATACCAGCGACAGTATGAACTCAGTGGGCTAAGGGTTATACCAGCGACAGTATGAACTCACTGGGCTATGGGTTATACCAGCGACAGTATGAACTCACTGGGCTATGGGTTACACCAGCGACAGTATGAACTCACTGGGCTATGGGTTACACCAGCGACAGTATGAACTCACTGGGCTAAGGGTTACACCAGCGACAGTATGAACTCAGTGGGCTAAGGGTTATACCAGCGACAGTATGAACTCACTGGGCTAAGGGTTATACCAGCGACAGTATGAACTCACTGGGCTAAGGGTTATACCAGCGACAGTGTGTACTCACTGGGCTAAGGGTTATACCAGCGACAGTGTGAACTCACTGGGCTAAGGGTTATACCAGCGACAGTATGAACTCACTGGGCTAAGGGTTATACCAGCGACAGTGTGAACTCACTGGGCTAAGGGTTATACCAGCGACAGTATGAACTCACTGGGCTAAGGGTTATACCAGCGACAGTGTGTACTCACTGGGCTAAGGGTTATACCAGGGACAGTATGAACTCACTGGGCTATGGGTTATACCAGCGACAGTATGAACTCACTGGGCTATGGGTTACACCAGGGACAGTATGAACTCACTGGGCTATGGGTTATACCAGCGACAGTATGAACTCACTGGGCTATGGGTTATACCAGGGACAGTATGAACTCACTGGGCTATGGGTTATACCAGCGACAGTATGAACTCACTGGGCTATGGGTTATACCAGCGACAGTATGAACTCACTGGGCTATGGGTTACACCAGCGACAGTATGAACTCACTGGGCTAAGGGTTATACCAGGGACAGTATGAACTCACTGGGCTATGGGTTATACCAGCGACAGTATGAACTCACTGGGCTATGGGTTACACCAGCGACAGTATGAACTCACTGGGCTAAGGGTTATACCAGCGACAGTATGAACTCAGTGGGCTAAGGGTTATACCAGCGACAGTATGAACTCACTGGGCTAAGGGTTACACCAGCGACAGTGTGTACTCACTGGGCTAAGGGTTACACCAGCGACAGTGTGAACTCACTGGGCTAAGGGTTACACCAGCGACAGTATGAACTCAGTGGGCTAAGGCTTATACCAGGGACAGTATGAACTCACTGGGCTAAGGGTTATACCAGCGACAGTATGAACTCACTGGGCTAAGGGTTATACCAGCGACAGTGTGTACTCACTGGGCTAAGGGTTATACCAGCGACAGAGTGAACTCACTGGGCTAAGGGTTATACCAGCGACAGTATGAACTCACTGGGCTAAGGGTTATACCAGCGATAGTGTGTACTCACTGGGCTAAGGGTTATACCAGCGACAGTATGAACTCAGTGGGCTAAGGGTTATACCAGCGACAGTATGAACTCACTGGGCTAAGGGTTATACCAGCGACAGTGTGAACTCACTGGGCTATGGGTTACACCAGCGACAGTATGAACTCACTGGGCTAAGGGTTACACCAGCGACAGTGTGAACTCACTGGGCTATGGGTTACACCAGCGACAGTGTGAACTCACTGGGCTAAGGGTTATACCAGCGACAGTATGAACTCACTGGGCTAAGGCTTATACCAGCGACAGTATGAACTCACTGGGCTAAGGGTTATACCAGCGACAGTATGAACTCACTGGGCTAAGGGTTATACCAGCGACAGTATGAACTCACTGGGCTAAGGGTTACACCAGCGACAGTATGAACTCACTGGGCTAAGGGTTATACCAGCGACAGTATGAACTCACTGGGCTAAGGGTTATACCAGCGACAGTATGAACTCACTGGGCTATGGGTTATACCAGCGACAGTATGAACTCACTGGGCTATGGGTTATACCAGCGACAGTATGAACTCACTGGGCTAAGGGTTATACCAGCGACAGTATGAACTCACTGGGCTATGGGTTACACCAGCGACAGTATGAACTCACTGGGCTATGGGTTACACCAGCGACAGTATGAACTCACTGGGCTATGGGTTACACCAGCGACAGTATGAACTCACTGGGCTAAGGCTTATACCAGCGACAGTATGAACTCACTGGGCTATGGGTTATATCAGGGACAGTATGAACTCACTGGGCTAAGGGTTACACCAGCGACAGTATGAACTCACTGGGCTAAGGGTTACACCAGCGACAGTATGAACTTTGTGGGCTAAGGGTTATACCAGGGACAGTATGAACTCACTGGGCTATGGGTTATATCAGGGACAGTATGAACTCACTGGGCTAAGGGTTATACCAGCGACAGTATGAACTCACTGGGCTAAGGGTTACACCAGCGACAGTATGAACTCACTGGGCTAAGGGTTACACCAGCGACAGTATGAACTCACTGGGCTATGGGTTACACCAGCGACAGTATGAACTTACTGGGCTAAGGGTTACACCAGCGACAGTATGAACTCACTGGGCTAAGGGTTACACCAGCGACAGTATGAACTCACTGGGCTATGGGTTACACCAGCGACAGTATGAACTCACTGGGCTAAGGGTTACACCAGCGACAGTATGAACTCACTGGGCTATGGGTTACACCAGCGACAGTATGAACTCACTGGGCTAAGGGTTATACCAGCGACAGTATGAACTCACTGGGCTAAGGGTTACACCAGCGACAGTATGAACTCACTGGGCTAAGGCTTATACCAGCGACAGTATGAACTCACTGGGCTAAGGGTTACACCAGCGACAGTATGAACTCACTGGGCTAAGGCTTATACCAGCGACAGTATGAACTCACTGGGCTAAGGGTTACACCAGCGACAGTATGAACTCACTGGGCTATGGGTTATACCAGCGACAGTATGAACTCACTGGGCTAAGGGTTACACCAGCGACAGTATGAACTCACTGGGCTATGGGTTACACCAGCGACAGCATGAACTCACTGGGCTAAGGGTTACACCAGCGACAGTATGAACTCACAGGGCTAAGGGTTACACCAGCGACAGTATGAACTCAGTGGGCTATGGGTTACACCAGCGACAGTATGAACTCACTGGGCTATGGGTTACACCAGCGACAGTATGAACTCACTGGGCTATGGGTTACACCAGCGACAGTATGAACTCACTGGGCTATGGGTTACACCAGGGACAGTATGAACTCGCTGGGCTATGGGTTATACCACGGACAGTATGAACTCACTGGGCTATGGGTTATACCAGGGACAGTATGAACTCACTGGGCTATGGGTTATATCAGGGACAGTATGAACTCACTGGGCTAAGGCTTATACCAGCGACAGTATGAACTCACTGGGCTAAGGGTTATATCAGGGACAGTATGAACTCACTGGGCTATGGGTTATACCAGGGACAGTATGAACTCACTGGGCTAAGGGTTATACCAGCGACAGTATGAACTCACTGGGCTAAGGCTTATACCAGCGACAGTATGAACTCACTGGGCTAAGGGTTATATCAGGGACAGTATGAACTCACTGGGCTATGGGTTATACCAGGGACAGTATGAACTCACTGGGCTATGGGTTATATCAGGGACAGTATGAACTCACTGGGCTAAGGGTTATACCAGCGACAGTATGAACTCACTGGGCTATGGCTTATACCAGCGACAGTATGAACTCACTGGGCTAAGGGTTACACCAGAGACAGTATGAACTCACTGGGCTAAGGGTTATATCAGCGACAGTATGAACTCACTGGGCTATGGGTTACACCAGCGACAGTATGAACTCACTGGGCTAAGGGTTATACCAGCGACAGTATGAACTCACTGGGCTAAGGGTTATACCAGCGACAGTATGAACTCACTGGGCTAAGGGTTATACCAGCGACAGTATGAACTCACTGGGCTAAGGGTTACACCAGCGACAGTATGAACTCACTGGGCTAAGGGTTACACCAGCGACAGTATGAACTCACTGGGCTAAGGGTTACACCAGCGACAGTATGAACTCACTGGGCTATGGGTTACACCAGCGACAGTATGAACTCACTGGGCTAAGGGTTACACCAGCGACAGTATGAACTCACTGGGCTATGGGTTACACCAGCGACAGTATGAACTCACTGGGCTATGGGTTACACCAGCGACAGTATGAACTCACTGGGCTAAGGGTTACACCAGCGACAGTATGAACTCACTGGGCTAAGGGTTACACCAGTGACAGTATGAACTCACTGGGCTAAGGGTTATACCAGCGACAGTATGAACTCACTGGGCTAAGGGTTACACCAGCGACAGTATGAACTCACTGGGCTAAGGGTTACACCAGGGACAGTATGAACTCACTGGGCTAAGGGTTACACCAGCGACAGTATGAACTCACTGGGCTATGGGTTATACCAGGGACAGTATGAACTCACTGGGCTATGGGTTACACCAGCGACAGTATGAACTCACTGGGCTAAGGGTTATACCAGCGACAGTATGAACTCACTGGGCTAAGGGTTACACCAGTGACAGTATGAACTCACTGGGCTATGGGTTATACCAGCGACAGTATGAACTCACTGGGCTAAGGGTTACACCAGCGACAGTATGAACTCACTGGGCTATGGGTTACACCAGCGACAGTATGAACTCACTGGGCTAAGGGTTATACCAGCGACAGTATGAACTCACTGGGCTAAGGGTTACACCAGCGACAGTATGAACTCACTGGGCTAAGGGTTACACCAGCGACAGTATGAACTCACTGGGCTAAGGGTTATACCAGCGACAGTATGAACTCACTGGGCTAAGGGTTACACCAGCGACAGTATGAACTCACTGGGCTAAGGGTTATACCAGCGACAGTATGAACTCACTGGGCTAAGGGTTACACCAGCGACAGTATGAACTCACTGGGCTATGGGTTATACCAGCGACAGTATGAACTCACTGGGCTATGGGTTACACCAGCGACAGTATGAACTCACTGGGCTAAGGGTTACACCAGCGACAGTATGAACTCACTGGGCTAAGGGTTACACCAGCGACAGTATGAACTCAGTGGGCTAAGGGTTACACCAGCGACAGTATGAACTCAGTGGGCTATGGGTTACACCAGCGACAGTATGAACTCACTGGGCTAAGGGTTATACCAGCGACAGTATGAACTCACTGGGCTATGGGTTACACCAGCGACAGTATGAACTCACTGGGCTATGGGTTACACCAGGGACAGTATGAACTCACGGGGCTATGGGTTATACCAGGGACAGTATGAACTCACTGGGCTAAGGCTTATACCAGCGACAGTATGAACTCACTGGGCTAAGGGTTATACCAGCGACAGTATGAACTCACTGGGCTAAGGGTTATACCAGCGACAGTTTGAACTCACTGGGCTAAGGGTTACACCAGCGACAGTATGAACTCACTGGGCTATGGGTTACACCAGCGACAGTATGAACTCACTGGGCTAAGGCTTATACCAGCGACAGTATGAACTCACTGGGCTAAGGGTTACACCAGCGACAGTATGAACTCACTGGGCTAAGGGTTACACCAGCGACAGTATGAACTCACTGGGCTAAGGGTTACACCAGCGACAGTATGAACTCACTGGGCTAAGGGTTATACCAGCGACAGTATGAACTCACTGGGCTAAGGGTTACACCAGCGACAGTATGAACTCACTGGGCTAAGGGTTATACCAGCGACAGTATGAACTCACTGGGCTAAGGGTTACACCAGCGACAGTATGAACTCACTGGGCTATGGGTTATACCAGCGACAGTATGAACTCACTGGGCTATGGGTTACACCAGCGACAGTATGAACTCACTGGGCTAAGGGTTACACCAGCGACAGTATGAACTCACTGGGCTAAGGGTTACACCAGCGACAGTATGAACTCAGTGGGCTAAGGGTTACACCAGCGACAGTATGAACTCAGTGGGCTATGGGTTACACCAGCGACAGTATGAACTCACTGGGCTAAGGGTTATACCAGCGACAGTATGAACTCACTGGGCTATGGGTTACACCAGCGACAGTATGAACTCACTGGGCTATGGGTTACACCAGGGACAGTATGAACTCACTGGGCTATGGGTTATACCAGGGACAGTATGAACTCACTGGGCTAAGGCTTATACCAGCGACAGTATGAACTCACTGGGCTAAGGGTTATACCAGCGACAGTATGAACTCACTGGGCTAAGGGTTATACCAGCGACAGTATGAACTCACTGGGCTAAGGGTTACACCAGCGACAGTATGAACTCACTGGGCTATGGGTTACACCAGCGACAGTATGAACTCACTGGGCTAAGGCTTATACCAGCGACAGTATGAACTCACTGGGCTAAGGGTTACACCAGCGACAGTATGAACTCACTGGGCTATGGGTTACACCAGCGACAGTATGAACTCACTGGGCTAAGGGTTACACCAGCGACAGTATGAACTTTGTGGGCTAAGGGTTATACCAGGGACAGTATGAACTCACTGGGCTATGGGTTATATCAGGGACAGTATGAACTCACTGGGCTAAGGGTTATACCAGCGACAGTATGAACTCACTGGGCTATGGGTTATACCAGCGACAGTATGAACTCACTGGGCTAAGGGTTACACCAGCGACAGTATGAACTCACTGGGCTAAGGGTTATACCAGCGACAGTATGAACTCAGTGGGCTAAGGGTTATACCAGCGACAGTATGAACTCACTGGGCTAAGGGTTATACCAGGGACAGTATGAACTCACTGGGCTAAGGGTTATACCAGCGACAGTATGAACTCACTGGGCTATGGGTTACACCAGCGACAGTATGAACTCACTGGGCTAAGGGTTACACCAGCGACAGTATGAACTCACTGGGCTAAGGGTTATACCAGCGACAGTATGAACTCACTGGGCTAAGGGTTATACCAGGGACAGTATGAACTCACTGGGCTAAGGGTTATACCAGCGACAGTATGAACTCACTGGGCTAAGGGTTATACCAGCGACAGTATGAACTCACTGGGCTATGGGTTACACCAGCGACAGTATGAACTCACTGGGCTAAGGGTTATACCAGCGACAGTATGAACTCACTGGGCTATGGGTTACACCAGCGACAGTATGAACTCACTGGGCTATGGGTTACACCAGGGACAGTATGAACTCGCTGGGCTATGGGTTATACCACGGACAGTATGAACTCACTGGGCTATGGGTTATACCAGGGACAGTATGAACTCACTGGGCTATGGGTTATATCAGGGACAGTATGAACTCACTGGGCTACGGCTTATACCAGCGACAGTATGAACTCACTGGGCTAAGGGTTATATCAGGGACAGTATGAACTCACTGGGCTATGGGTTATACCAGGGACAGTATGAACTCACTGGGCTAAGGGTTATACCAGCGACAGTATGAACTCACTGGGCTAAGGCTTATACCAGCGACAGTATGAACTCACTGGGCTAAGGGTTATATCAGGGACAGTATGAACTCACTGGGCTATGGGTTATACCAGGGACAGTATGAACTCACTGGGCTATGGGTTATATCAGGGACAGTATGAACTCACTGGGCTAAGGGTTATACCAGCGACAGTATGAACTCACTGGGCTATGGCTTATACCAGCGACAGTATGAACTCACTGGGCTAAGGGTTACACCAGCGACAGTATGAACTCACTGGGCTAAGGGTTATATCAGCGACAGTATGAACTCACTGGGCTAAGGGTTACACCAGCGACAGTATGAACTCACTGGGCTATGGGTTACACCAGCGACAGTATGAACTCACTGGGCTAAGGGTTATACCAGCGACAGTATGAACTCACTGGGCTAAGGGTTATACCAGCGACAGTATGAACTCACTGGGCTAAGGGTTACACCAGCGACAGTATGAACTCACTGGGCTAAGGGTTACACCAGCGACAGTATGAACTCACTGGGCTAAGGGTTACACCAGCGACAGTATGAACTCACTGGGCTAAGGGTTACACCAGCGACAGTATGAACTCACTGGGCTATGGGTTACACCAGCGACAGTATGAACTCACTGGGCTAAGGGTTACACCAGCGACAGTATGAACTCACTGGGCTATGGGTTACACCAGCGACAGTATGAACTCACTGGGCTATGGGTTACACCAGCGACAGTATGAACTCACTGGGCTAAGGGTTACACCAGCGACAGTATGAACTCACTGGGCTAAGGGTTATACCAGCGACAGTATGAACTCACTGGGCTAAGGGTTACACCAGCGACAGTATGAACTCACTGGGCTATGGGTTACACCAGCGACAGTATGAACTCACTGGGCTATGGGTTACACCAGCGACAGTATGAACTCACTGGGCTAAGGGTTATACCAGCGACAGTATGAACTCACTGGGCTAAGGGTTATATCAGGGACAGTATGAACTCACTGGGCTAAGGGTTACACCAGCGACAGTATGAACTCACTGGGCTAAGGGTTACACCAGCGACAGTATGAACTTTGTGGGCTAAGGGTTATACCAGGGACAGTATGAACTCACTGGGCTATGGGTTATATCAGGGACAGTATGAACTCACTGGGCTAAGGGTTATACCAGCGACAGTATGAACTCACTGGGCTATGGGTTATACCAGCGACAGTATGAACTCACTGGGCTAAGGGTTATACCAGCGACAGTATGAACTCAGTGGGCTAAGGGTTATACCAGCGACAGTATGAACTCACTGGGCTAAGGGTTATACCAGGGACAGTATGAACTCACTGGGCTAAGGGTTATACCAGCGACAGTATGAACTCACTGGGCTATGGGTTACACCAGCGACAGTATGAACTCACTGGGCTAAGGGTTACACCAGCGACAGTATGAACTCACTGGGCTAAGGGTTATACCAGCGACAGTATGAACTCACTGGGCTAAGGGTTATACCAGGGACAGTATGAACTCACTGGGCTAAGGGTTATACCAGCGACAGTATGAACTCACTGGGCTAAGGGTTATACCAGCGACAGTATGAACTCACTGGGCTATGGGTTACACCAGCGACAGTATGAACTCACTGGGCTAAGGGTTATACCAGCGACAGTATGAACTCACTGGGCTATGGGTTACACCAGCGACAGTATGAACTCACTGGGCTATGGGTTATACCAGCGACAGTATGAACTCACTGGGCTAAGGGTTATACCAGGGACAGTATGAACTCACTGGGCTATGGGTTATACCAGCGACAGTATGAACTCACTGGGCTAAGGGTTATACCAGGGACAGTATGAACTCACTGGGCTATGGGTTATACCAGCGACAGTATGAACTCACTGGGCTAAGGGTTATACCAGCGACAGTATGAACTCACTGGGCTAAGGGTTACACCAGCGACAGTATGAACTCACTGGGCTAAGGGTTATACCAGCGACAGTATGAACTCACTGGGCTAAGGGTTACACCAGCGACAGTATGAACTCACTGGGCTAAGGGTTATACCAGGGACAGTATGAACTCACTGGGCTATGGGTTATACCAGCGACAGTATGAACTCACTGGGCTAAGGGTTACACCAGCGACAGTATGAACTCACTGGGCTAAGGGTTATACCAGGGACAGTATGAACTCACTGGGCTATGGGTTATACCAGCGACAGTATGAACTCACTGGGCTATGGGTTATACCAGCGACAGTATGAACTCACTGGGCTAAGGCTTATACCAGCGACAGTATGAACTCACTGGGCTAAGGGTTATACCAGCGACAGTATGAACTCACTGGGCTATGGGTTACACCAGCGACAGTATGAACTCACTGGGCTAAGGGTTACACCAGGGACAGTATGAACTCACTGGGCTAAGGGTTATACCAGCGACAGTATGAACTCACTGGGCTAAGGGTTACACCAGCGACAGTATGAACTCACTGGGCTAAGGGTTATACCAGCGACAGTATGAACTCACTGGGCTAAGGGTTATACCAGCGACAGTATGAACTCACTGGGCTAAGGGTTATACCAGCGACAGTATGAACTCACTGGGCTATGGGTTACACCAGCGACAGTATGAACTCACTGGGCTAAGGGTTATACCAGCGACAGTATGAACTCACTGGGCTAAGGGTTACACCAGCGACAGTATGAACTCACTGGGCTAAGGCTTATACCAGGGACAGTATGAACTCACTGGGCTATGGGTTATACCAGCGACAGTATGAACTCACTGGGCTAAGGGTTATACCAGCGACAGTATGAACTCACTGGGCTATGGGTTACACCAGGGACAGTATGAACTCAGTGGTCTAAGGGTTATACCAGGGACAGTATGAACTCACTGGGCTATGGGTTATACCAGGGACAGTATGAACTCACTGGGTTAAGGGTTACACCAGCGACAGTATGAACTCAGTGGGCTAAGGGTTATACCAGGGACAGTATGAACTCACTGGGCTATGGGTTATACCAGGGACAGTATGAACTCAGTGGTCTAAGGGTTATACCAGGGACAGTATGAACTCACTGGGCTAAGGGTTATACCAGGGACAGTATGAACTCACTGGGCTATGGGTTATACCAGCGACAGTATGAACTCACTGGGCTATGGGTTACACCAGCGACAGTATGAACTCAGTGGGCTAAGGGTTATACCAGCGACAGTATGAACTCACTGGGCTAAGGGTTATACCAGCGACAGTATGAACTCACTGGGCTAAGGGTTATACCAGCGACAGTGTGTACTCACTGGGCTAAGGGTTATACCAGCGACAGTGTGAACTCACTGGGCTAAGGGTTATACCAGCGACAGTATGAACTCACTGGGCTAAGGGTTATACCAGCGACAGTGTGTACTCACTGGGCTAAGGGTTATACCAGCGACAGTATGAACTCACTGGGCTATGGGTTACACCAGCGACAGTATGAACTCACTGGGCTAAGGGTTATACCAGCGACAGTATGAACTCACTGGGCTAAGGGTTATACCAGCGACAGTATGAACTCACTGGGCTAAGGGTTACACCAGCGACAGTATGAACTCACTGGGCTAAGGCTTATACCAGCGACAGTGTGTACTCACTGGGCTAAGGGTTACACCAGCGACAGTATGAACTCACTGGGCTAAGGGTTACACCAGCGACAGTATGAACTCAGTGGGCTAAGGCTTATACCAGGGACAGTATGAACTCACTGGGCTAAGGGTTATACCAGCGACAGTATGAACTCACTGGGCTAAGGGTTATACCAGCGACAGTGTGTACTCACTGGGCTAAGGGTTATACCAGCGACAGTGTGAACTCACTGGGCTAAGGGTTATACCAGCGACAGTATGAACTCACTGGGCTAAGGGTTATACCAGCGATAGTGTGTACTCACTGGGCTAAGGGTTATACCAGCGACAGTATGAACTCAGTGGGCTAAGGGTTATACCAGCGACAGTATGAACTCACTGGGCTAAGGGTTACACCAGCGACAGTATGAACTCACTGGGCTAAGGGTTATACCAGCGACAGTGTGAACTCACTGGGCTATGGGTTACACCAGCGACAGTATGAACTCACTGGGCTAAGGGTTACACCAGCGACAGTGTGAACTCACTGGGCTAAGGGTTATACCAGCGACAGTATGAACTCACTGGGCTATGGGTTATACCAGGGACAGTATGAACTCACTGGGCTAAGGGTTACACCAGCGACAGTATGAACTCACTGGGCTAAGGCTTATACCAGCGACAGTATGAACTCACTGGGCTATGGGTTATATCAGGGACAGTATGAACTCACTGGGCTATGGGTTATATCAGGGACAGTATGAACTCACTGGGCTAAGGCTTATACCAGCGACAGTATGAACTCACTGGGCTAAGGGTTACACCAGCGACAGTATGAACTCACTGGGCTAAGGGTTATACCAGCGACAGTATGAACTCACTGGGCTAAGGGTTACACCAGCGACAGTATGAACTTTGTGGGCTAAGGGTTATACCAGGGACAGTATGAACTCACTGGGCTATGGGTTATATCAGGGACAGTATGAACTCACTGGGCTAAGGGTTATACCAGCGACAGTATGAACTCACTGGGCTAAGGGTTACACCAGCGACAGTATGAACTCACTGGGCTAAGGGTTACACCAGCGACAGTATGAACTCACTGGGCTAAGGGTTATACCAGCGACAGTATGAACTCACTGGGCTAAGGGTTACACCAGCGACAGTATGAACTCACTGGGCTATGGGTTACACCAGCGACAGTATGAACTCACTGGGCTATGGGTTACACCAGCGACAGTATGAACTCACTGGGCTAAGGGTTATACCAGGGACAGTATGAACTCACTGGGCTAAGGGTTATACCAGCGACAGTATGAACTCACTGGGCTATGGGTTACACCAGCGACAGTATGAACTCACTGGGCTAAGGGTTATACCAGCGACAGTATGAACTCACTGGGCTATGGGTTACACCAGCGACAGTATGAACTCACTGGGCTATGGGTTATACCAGCGACAGTATGAACTCACTGGGCTATGGGTTATACCAGCAACAGTATGAACTCACTGGGCTAAGGGTTATACCAGCGACAGTATGAACTCACTGGGCTATGGGTTATACCAGCGACAGTATGAACTCACTGGGCTATGGGTTATACCAGCGACAGTATGAACTCACTGGGCTATGGGTTATACCAGCGACAGTATGAACTCACTGGGCTAAGGGTTATACCAGCGACAGTATGAACTCACTGGGCTATGGGTTACACCAGCGACAGTATGAACTCACTGGGCTAAGGGTTATACCAGGGACAGTATGAACTCACTGGGCTAAGGGTTATACCAGGGACAGTATGAACTCACTGGGCTAAGGGTTATACCAGCGACAGTATGAACTCACTGGGCTAAGGGTTACACCAGCGACAGTATGAACTCACTGGGCTATGGGTTATACCAGCGACAGTATGAACTCACTGGGCTATGGGTTACACCAGCGACAGTATGAACTCACTGGGCTAAGGGTTATATCAGGGACAGTATGAACTCAGTGGGCTATGGGTTATACCAGCAACAGTATGAACTCACTGGGCTAAGGGTTATACCAGCGACAGTATGAACTCACTGGGCTATGGGTTATACCAGCGACAGTATGAACTCACTGGGCTATGGGTTATACCAGCGACAGTATGAACTCACTGGGCTAAGGGTTATACCAGCGACAGTATGAACTCACTGGGCTATGGGTTACACCAGCGACAGTATGAACTCACTGGGCTAAGGGTTATACCAGGGACAGTATGAACTCACTGGGCTAAGGGTTATACCAGGGACAGTATGAACTCACTGGGCTAAGGGTTATACCAGCGACAGTATGAACTCACTGGGCTAAGGGTTACACCAGCGACAGTATGAACTCACTGGGCTATGGGTTATACCAGCGACAGTATGAACTCACTGGGCTATGGGTTACACCAGCGACAGTATGAACTCACTGGGCTATGGGTTACACCAGCGACAGTATGAACTCACTGGGCTATGGGTTATACCAGGGACAGTATGAACTCACTGGGCTATGGGTTATACCAGCGACAGTATGAACTCACTGGGCTAAGGGTTACACCAGCGACAGTATGAACTCACTGGGCTAAGGGTTACACCAGCGACAGTATGAACTCACTGGGCTAAGGGTTACACCAGCGACAGTGTGAACTCAGTGGGCTATTGGTTACACCAGCGACAGTATGAACTCACTGGGCTATTGGTTACACCAGCGACAGTATGAACTCACTGGGCTAAGGGTTATACCAGCGACAGTATGAACTCACTGGGCTAAGGGTTATACCAGGGACAGTATGAACTCACTGGGCTAAGGGTTACACCAGCGACAGTGTGAACTCAGTGGGCTATTGGTTACACCAGCGACAGTATGAACTCACTGGGCTAAGGGTTACACCAGCGACAGTGTGTACTCTGTGGGCTAAGGGTTACACCAGCGACAGTATGAACTCACTGGGCTAAGGGTTATACCAGCGACAGTATGAACTCACTGGGCTAAGGGTTATACCAGGGACAGTATGAACTCACTGGGCTATGGGTTATACCAGCGACAGTATGAACTCACTGGGCTATGGGTTATACCAGGGACAGTATGAACTCACTGGGCTATGGGTTATACCAGCGACAGTATGAACTCACTGGGCTAAGGGTTATACCAGCGACAGTATGAACTCACTGGGCTAAGGGTTATACCAGGGACAGTATGAACTCACTGGGCTAAGGGTTATACCAGCGACAGTATGAACTCACTGGGCTCAGGGTTACACCAGCGACAGTATGAACTCACTGGGCTAAGGGTTACACCAGCGACAGTATGAACTCACTGGGCTAAGGGTTACACCAGCGACAGTATGAACTCACTGGGCTAAGGGTTACACCAGCGACAGTATGAACTCACTGGGCTAAGGGTTACACCAGCGACAGTATGAACTCACTGGGCTAAGGGTTATACCAGGGACAGTATGAACTCACTGGGCTAAGGGTTATACCAGGGACAGTATGAACTCACTGGGCTATGGGTTATACCAGGGACAGTATGAACTCACTGGGCTATGGGTTATACCAGGGACAGTATGAACTCACTGGGCTAAGGGTTATACCAGGGACAGTATGAACTCACTGGGCTAAGGGTTACACCAGCGACAGTATGAACTCACTGGGCTAAGGGTTACACCAGCGACAGTATGAACTCACTGGGCTAAGGGTTATACCAGGGACAGTATGAACTCACTGGGCTAAGGGTTATACCAGGGACAGTATGAACTCACTGGGCTAAGGGTTATACCAGCGACAGTATGAACTCAGTGGTCTATGGGTTACACCAGCGACAGTATGAACTCACTGGGCTAAGGGTTATACCAGCGACAGTATGAACTCACTGGGCTATGGGTTATACCAGCGACAGTATGAACTCACTGGGCTAAGGGTTATACCAGCGACAGTATGAACTCACTGGGCTAAGGGTTATACCAGCGACAGTATGAACTCACTGGGCTAAGGGTTATACCAGCGACAGTATGAACTCACTGGGCTAAGGGTTATACCAGCGACAGTATGAACTCACTGGGCTAAGGGTTACACCAGCGACAGTATGAACTCACTGGGCTATGGGTTATACCAGCGACAGTATGAACTCAGTGGGCTATGGGTTATACCAGCGACAGTATGAACTCAGTGGGCTATGGGTTACACCAGCGACAGTATGAACTCAGTGGTCTATGGGTTAAAACAAGGACAGTATGAACACGTATGATGGAATATGTTCCAATAGTAGAGCCAGCTGTTGCAAGGTTTGTTTCCAGTATTGGACAACTTCCAATTAGAGAACATCTCGTCATTGTACAGGTACACAGCTACTTCAGTACATGGCTCAGAAATTTCACCGTGGAGGACAGAAAGGCTTTAGGTCTGGTAGCCAAAAGAACCCAATGCATAGCAGGCACCAGCCTAACCCCATCAAGGACAAATACCTACACATGTACTTACCTTAGAAATTTCTAGGGTTACCCATAGCCCTCTATTTTTCTAATCTCCAAGTACCTATCCAGGAGTCTCTTAAAAGACCCTATCGTATCCACCTCCACCACCATTGCCAGCAGCCCATTCAATGCACTCTCTCTGTAAAAAAACTTACCCAACATCTCCTCTGTACCTATTTCTAAACACCTTAAAACTGCGCCCTCTCATGCTAGCCATTTTGCCCTGTGAAAAAGCCTCTACTATCCACACGATCAATGGTGTGTGCGTGTGTCTTCTTTCTCTTATGTCTCTTTCACCTTCCTAGCTCTTTGTTTTATCCTTCCCACTCCAAATTTTACCTATTGCCTGGTGTTTCTCTCTCCCCTCCCCCGTTCCTTTCAAATCTACACCTCAGCTTTTTCTCCCCAGTCTTGCTGAATGGTTTTGGCCCGAAATGTCAACTATACTTCTTTTCCATAGAGGCTGCCGAGTTCCTCCAGCATTTTGTGTGTCTTGCTTGGATTTTCAACATCTGCAGATTTTCTCTTTTTTGTGATTTGAACACTCCTGTATTTGCTTTCTGTTATAAATAGCTTTATAACCCCCCCCCCCGCTCCTCCCCACCAACAGCTCCATTTTGTACATACTAGTTAGATTGAAAACCTAGACAACGATCAACAAGCAATCTGAGGATTGGTCACAAGACCATTTAGGAGCCTAGCACAACAGAAATCTTCTCTCGGAGGATGTCACCTTTAGTGAAGCTGGGGTGGGAATAAGGAGGGGGTAGTGGCAGTGATCTGTGAACTAACCAAGAATGACCTACCAAAATACAGCTAGCAGGTCACAAAAGCAAAATATAACTTGTATACAATCTCCTTCTACATACTATGTACAGCAACCAACTCTTTTAAGAGGAGGATTTTCATTCCTTCAGAAGCACCGAAGAGCGGATTAAATAAAAATCAAAGCAGATTCACAAGCCTCTAGAAGTGCCAGGCGCTGAAGTTACCTTCTCCTGTTGTCCTCAATTCAAACACCATTCCAAAGCTGAACCTTTCCAGTGTTTATTTCGTCTTTCCGAGTCAAGTCCAAAGTTCAAGGGGAATGTTATGGCTTGTGATTCCTCTGCATGTCCACCAATCAGTACTGCGCTTATTAATGACATCATTAAGAACCAAGGGAGGTTCTAACCAGTCACTGGCATCTTACCAGCCTCAGCCAGACCTATGATATCTGCTTGCAGGCAGTCAAGTACATTGGTAATAACAAGAAGGATCAAGAAAACACAGAACTCTAGCAGGACGCTACCAACTAAGTTCAGGTGAATGTGAGTACAGGAGCTTTATGGATATTTTAATTGTACAAAAACTAATAACTGCAGGAATGATGCAATTGCATTTTTATCCAAGCAAAATGCTAAGTGAAATCTTGGTTAGACCAGATAACAGAAAAAAAAGTTAGGCTCAGAGTTCAAAGTCAATTGTCAGACTTGTCACCTGTCCTCTTCCTTCCCTAAGCTGACCCTTTGCTAACTGTTCTTCTCAGCCTCAAAGCCCACCTCTTATTGCAATAAATAATGCAACAGGTAGAATTTCTATACTGATGATCAAAGATCTAAGCCTTGTTCTTGTTCTTAAACCATACAAGTGAACTTTTCACTGGCAAGTCCTGCATTCAGTAGTATAGCTTGTCTGCTTATGTGAATACACTCCAAGAAAGTTACAATGATTTAGTACATTAGCACAAGACCAAAACATAAAAGCTCTTTTTTATGCAGAAGTATTCAATAACACACTCAGTGGGCACATACTTAAACTGAGACAATAAGTCTACAAGACACAGCAGTAGAATGAGGCCATTCAGCCCATTTGTCTGTTTTGCCATTCCATCATAGCTAATTTATTATCCCTTCAACCCCATTCTCCTGCCTTCTCCCGATAACCTTATTTATTAAGAACCCATCCACCTCTATTTTAAATGTTGCCTCCATTTGTGGCAATAAATTCCATAGTTTCATCAAGCTCTGGCTAAAAGATTGTTGTCCCCTCATCTTTGTTCCAAATCAGAGATTCCCAACTTTTTTTGTATGCTACGAAGACTTACCACTAACTGAGGAGTCCGTGGACCCCGGGTTGGAAATCCCTGTTCTAACAGGACATCTTTCTGTTCTGAGGCTGTGCCCTCTGATCCTAGAACCTCCCACTGTAGGAAACACCCTCTCTATGTCTATCTAGGCCTTTCAATATTCGATAGGTTCTATATGGATACATAGACCCTGGAGGCTCAGACAGATAGCTGCCACTGCACTATTAGTCAACTCTGGTTGACTCTGTGGTTAAGAAAGCGTACGGTGTATTGGCCTTCATCAATCATGGGATTGAGTTTAGGAGCAGAGAGGTGATGTTGCAGCTATATAGGACCCTGGTCAGACCTCACTTGGAGTACTGTGCTCAGTTCTGATCGCCCCACTTCAGGAAGAATGTGGAAGCCATTGAAAGAGTGCAGAGGAGATTTACAAGGATGTTGCCTGGATTAGGGAGTATGCCTTAGGTTGCGTGAACTTGGCTTTTTTTCCTTGGAGCGACGCAGGGTGACCTGATAGAGGGCACAGTTTTAAGGTGCTTGGAAGTAGGTACAGTGGAAATGTCAGGGGTACGTTTTTTTTAGCGCAGAGAATGGTGTATGCGTGGAATGGGCTGCCAGTGACGGTGGTGGTGGCAGATGATGGGGTCTTTTAGGAGACTCCTGGACAGGTCCGTGGAGCTCAGAAAAATAGAAGGCTATGGGTAACCCTAGGTAATTTCTAAGGTAAACACATGTTCAACACAGCTTTGTGGGCCCAAGGGCCTGAATTGTGCTGGAGGTTTTCTATGTTTCTATTTCTATGTGTCATGTATTGATGGGACAGTAGTGACCAATCTGCAATGTACAATGCAGCCATAACCATCAGCTAGCATAATCTCTCAAAGCATACCAAGCAGAGGGCTGGGTGAGAAGAATATTTTAATTCTTTTCTATTAAGGAAGTCCTTTTTCTGCCTTCTCCCCAATAAATGGTGTGAAATACAGAACAGGAAACAGAGGGGTTTTCCTCGGAGAACTAGTGAAAAATACAAAAACAAAATACTTAAGCACACTAGGGAGGGAATTATAGCAAGTAATAAATCCCACAGATAAAAGTTATCTTTCAAAGATAAAGTGCAGAATAACCTTAAATAAGATGCACTGGATTAAGATTTGTAACTACTCACTGAAGGATTATTTGGAGGTTAAGCAGGCAAGGAAGGATTGCTCATTTCAGACCAGAGCCATATCAATCTGAAACCGATGAATGGTCACTGAACACAATTATCACAAAGCATTTAAGTATTGATTTCCAGATTGCGCTCCTGGATTTACAAGTGCTCCCTTCTGCTGAGTATCGACTGAAACTGAACAATGTTTTCATGGAATATCAGAAACATGACCACTGCCTTTTTCGAGCATCTTTTGCTGACACAGCATTCCCTGGATATTTAATGTATAAACACTGTGGCGACCCATTTCCTGGCACATCCGAACCGGCTCACAATTAGATAGCCTACGGGGGTTTGCGAGCACAGAGCTTTGGAGCCTCTGCGCCACGGGGGGCAGGTTGAGGGAGGCTTAAAAGTGAGGCTGAGGATTTCGAATAAAGTTTTTCCTTCGACTGCAGTTACCAACTCCGTGTCGTAATTTTAGCGCTGCGTGTAGCACACCGCTACAACACCTTGGTATTTGGTCACACTCATGCCGAATTAAAACTAAATTTCCGATTGCTCAAATAGGAGCTGCAATCAGGGGGTGAGGGCTGCAAACGTGTATACAGCCATCTTAAAAATCCCTTCCAAATCATACACCATCCTCACTTGGAACAAATGCATGACCATTAAACAAACAAACACACACACACACACACACACACACACACACAAAATGCCGGAGAAACTCATCAGGTCAAACAGCATCGATGGAGAGGAATAAGCAATTGACGTTTCGGACCAAGATCCTTCAACAGGACTTGATCCTTTAATTGAATGAACAAAAATACAAACCTTGCTTACAGTTTATTTCTTCAAACTTAAGAAAGCCAACAATAGTTTAAGTTCTCAGCAACATCCCACTGAATGAAGCAATCCAAACTCACCAACCACCTTGCACGACTCTGCATTCTCCCTGATGTACATGCTTAATTTCAGCATAGACAGGTCTTGCCACATAATTTCCAAAAGATGCTATGACTAGCCAGGTAGCATGTTAACAGAGCACCATGCCTGTCTACAGTTTCCTTCCCTACACTTGAATATTTCATCGAGTATCGAAAATCAACTGCGTGTTATATGACAACAAGCATTTCCTGCTTGTGTGTGCAGTCTCTCAAGCCTCACCTTAAATTGAAACTAGTGAAAATAATGTAATCAAATTCAGCTGATAGGCAACACCCACTTTATGTAAACAGGACAACAAAGTTAGCAGCAGGCAGACTTGGAGCTGCGTCTTGTATACACGACTCATGCAAATGCACAGTCAACTGAAATGTTAACATTGGAACATCTAGAGCTTAAATAAAGGCTAAAAAGTCAATTCTCCATTTTTCCTCTCTCTATTTCCACTCCCTATTCTGGTTCCCCTCTCACCCCTTCTCTTCTCACCTACCCATCACCTCCCTCTGGTGTCCTTCCTCCTTCCTTTTTTTCCATGGCCCACTCTCCTCTCCTCCTTCTTCAGACCTTTACCTTTTCCACCCATCACCTGCCAGCTTCATCCCCCATTCCCCACCCACCCATCCTCCCCTATCACCTGCCAGCTTCATCCCCCATTCCCCATCCACCCATCCTCCCCTATCACCTGCCAGCTTCATCCCCCATTCCCCACCCACCCATCCTCCCCTATCACCTGCCAGCTTCATCCCCCATTCCCCACCCACCCTCCCCATCACCTGCCAGCTTCATCCCCCATTCCCCACCCACCCATCCTCCCCTATCACCTGCCAGCTTCATCCCCCATTCCCCACCCACCCATCCTCCCCCATCACCTGCCAGCTTCATCCCCCATTCCCCACCCACCCATCCTCCCCTATCACCTGCCAGCTTCATCCCCCATTCCCCACCCACCCATCCTCCCCTATCACCTGCCAGCTTCATCCCCCATTCCCCACCCACCCATCCTCCCCTATCACCTGCCAGCTTCATCCCCCATTCCCCACCCACCCATCCTCCCCCATCACCTGCCAGCTTCATCCCCCATTCCCCACCCACCCATCCTCCCCTATCACCTGCCAGCTTGTACTCCTCCCCCCCCCCCCCCCACCTTCTTATTCTGGCTTCTTTCCTTTCTAGTCCCGATGGAGGGTCTTGGCCCGAAATGGCAAATGTTTATTCTCTTCTCCCCTACCCCGCCCCTTAGAAACTGCCTGACCTGCTGAGTTCCTCCAGCATTTTGTGTGTAATTTTCCATATGGTTCTTATGCTTGACTTTATGGACTTGTTCCCAAGGTGCCTGTAAATTCACACACGAGCATGCCAACAAGTGGAGCCAACAGCAATGTGATTAAGCACAAATTCCTTCCCTGTTGTGACAAGGTCGCTATCCAGTTATCTATTTGTAGTTAACTTTACTCCCCTGGTATCTCTTCTCTGTTCCACAGTTTTTGTTCCACATTTGCCTTGTCAGTAACCAATTTCCACACAACTGCAGTTGATTTGTTGCTATAAACTGGATTGAAACACAGCATGGCTTTGCTCCAGGCTGGATATCACTTGGGATTTGTGGCTCTCCAGAGGCTCACTAATAAATTTTCCATGCCACCAATGCCCTTCAGCACACCCCGTTTTGAATAGAGAGAAACATCAACAGTAACAATGATAAGGGAGATGGATACGTACAGAAATGTAGACAGTGTAAACAGGATTTTTATCACCTGCATCAGAAACATACAGGCTTAGGTATTTAAAATTTGACACTAGTTACGCAGGCAGAACATGAATCACTCCCAGAGTCATTACAAAATGTTGTACTGTATGACACTGGCGAAATAACTACATCCTAAGGAGGCCACTTTGGCTGGACAATATTTTTCCATCCACAATGACCCCAGACAGCATCCAGGTGCCAGTTAAATGATTCCAAAGCCCTATACCAGCATCTTGCGCAGGTGGTCATTTTATGTTGAAAGAAAGCTATTCCCAAACTGGTCTGTTTTTACTTGGCCCTGGTGTCACTGTTCAATTGCCTTCACTAGATCCACTTACCCACTCACTACCCTATCACCTCCAGAGAGAGCTTCAGCAGTTGAATGCTCCCTTAGAAAACTGGAAGTCATAATACCGTAAGACATAGGAGCAGAATTAAGCCATTCAGCCCATCGAATCTGCTCCGCCATTCCATCATGGCTGATATATTATCCCTCTCAACACTATTCTCCTGCCTTCTCTCTGTAACTTTTTCCCACCCTGACTAATCAAGAACCTATCAACCTCTGCTTTAAATATACTCAAAGACTTGCCTTCACAGCCACCTATGGCAATGATTCCAGATTTACCATCCTCTGGCTAAAGAAATTTCTCTTTATCGCTGCTCCAAAGGGATATCCCTCTATTCGAAGGTTGTGCCCTCTAGTCTTTGGCTCCCCCACAATAGGAAACATCCTCTCCAAATTCACTCAATCCAGGGCTTTTAATACCCAGTGGGTTTCATGATATCCCCCCCTTATTCTTCTAAACTCTACTGAGCACAAGTCCAGAGCCAAACACTCCTCATACGTTAACCATTTCATTTCTGGAATCTCTTTCATGAACCATCTCTGGACCCTCTGCAAATACGGTTTATCTTGGATTTCCTCATCAACAGTACCAATTGAGACACAAGACAACATCTGAAAACCCACCCAGAACTGATCTGCACCATTCTAATCCCTCTGCATATCTCACCCGGCAACACTTTACACACAAAGCAGGGTATCAGGTATTTTAAATCAGACTAACAACCCAAATTAGACTAATACATTTAAATCTTACCTCAGAAATCTGGGAATGCAAATTCAGTTTATGTTTCAAAATCAGAGAATAAATTTTGATAACAGTAGCCCAGAAAAGGGTAAAAAGTACCCTAGAGCTCGGGTGGTTCAGTAACAGTATCTGGGGAATGAAACTGCCTGTTATTTCCAGGCCAAAGGTCTACATGGTTAATGTCCAGTACTAGTGTGATGTCCTTCAGCTGCCCTCTGATGTGCCGGACAGTTGAATTGATTGTATTAGAGACACCAGGTTGAAAAATCAATGTTGGGCCTTGCCACCTGAACCCACATCCTGAAAAGAGCCCTGCAGCAAAGAAACAGTCCCTTTGGCTCATATAGTCTATGCTAGAGGTTTTGTTTGAATATTGATAATCTACAATGCAAAATTCATGGGCAGGCTAGCCTGGCACTGATGCCATCAGAGTTCAGATCCAAATTTATTTACCATACATACATCAAAACATACAGCGAAAGGCACTGTTTGGTTCAACAACCAACACACCGAAGGACGTGCTAGGTGCTGGGGCCGCCCGCAAGTGTTGGCACACATTCTGGTGTCACAATGATCGTCAGAACACAACACAACACACAATGAAGCAGCACAGACTCAGTGAGAATGCAACAACAGTTCATCCCTCCCACCCACACACAGACTCCAGTTAAGGCCATCTTGTGAATTCATAGACATTGGGCGTTCAACTTCCCCAGAGATTAGCGGTGTAGCCCTAATGATTTACAATTGAAATGAACAAACTATTTGATATGAACAATACTATTTCCCTGCAGGCAAAATTCGAGAACTATAGAACAATCTCTGTCATTTAATAATCTCATTAGGCCAATGCTATGTAGATATGGGGAAAATCTCATGTTTCCTGCTTTTAAACTTGAACTTCTTTATTGAAATAAATTAATTGCGCTTCTAATAAAAAGATTTAGTATGTGTGATTGTGGTAATAGAACAGAAGGCCATTCAGCCAATAAGGAATACGGAGCAATTGATTCACTCACAAAGAATTGTAAGCAGAAGGCCACCAGACCCCTCAAATCTGTCCCACTTCAATAAAACGGCTGATCTACAATGGCTTCAGCTCTTCTTCAGAACACCATAATCTTCAACTCTCTGATAATAACAACATCTGTGGACTGGCCTCCACAGTCCTCAGGAGATTTGTCATCCCCTTTGAAAAGTGAACTTCTATGTGCCTCCATTGTAAAGGACCAGTCTTATCTTGCAACTCGTTCACTCGTATGTGCCATGTCATATGATGTGGGCGATCATGGTCCTTCTGTGACCCATGATTGTTCTTGGCAAATTTTTCTACAGTGGTTTGCATTGCCTTCTTCTGGGCAAAGTCTTTACAAAACGGGTGACCCCAGCCATTATCAATACTCTTCAGAGATTGTCTGCCTGGCATCTGTGGTGATATAACCAGGGCTCGTGATCTGCAACAGCTGCTCATCCACCACCTACTCCCATGGCTTCACGTGATCCTGATCAGGGGAGTTAAAGTAGGCGCTACACTTTACCCAAAGGGTTACCTGCCGGCTAGTGGAGGGAAGGAGTGTCTTGCACTTCCTTTAGTAGAAATGTATCGCCACCCCAGCACCAATTACTCTGTAACTACATCTCCTAAATAAAGACTTCACTACTGAAAACATTCTGGCATCTCCCCTATCAGGCTCCGTTAGGAAGTTAAGACATTTGAATAAGGTCACTCTTTGTTCTTCCAAATGACAAAGAATACAGACCCAATCTGTTTGGCCTCTCTTGACATTCAGATTTGTTTACAAATCTTATTATGGTCTTAGGAGCAGAATTAGGCCTTTCAGCCCACTGAGTCTGCTCCACCATTTCATCATGGCTGATTTATTATCCCTCTTAACCCCATTCTCCTGCCTTCTTCACGTAACCTTTGACACCCTGACTAATCAAGAACCTATCAACCTCTGCTTTAAAGATACTCAGTGGCAATGAATTCCACAGACTCACCACACTCCAGCTAAAGAAATTCCTTCTCATGTTTGTTGTAATTGGGCATCTCTCTATTCTAAGGCTGTGCCTTCTGGTCTAGACTCATCCACTCTATCTAGACCTGATAATAGAGATTTATCAGGTGCAGGGAATACACCTGATAAATCTCTATTGAACTCCTCCAAAATTACAATATTAAATGCAGGCTAGGAGGTACCTATTGCTGCGCAGTCACAGTTACACTATAGGGAGTGGGATTGCTAACTTGTACACAGCTAGCTCCCACAAAGCAGTAATGAGTTGCTAAACTGCTGAATGATGTTGATTACACGATAACAGTTAGCCACAGTATTTTTAATTGCATCCCAGATTAATACAATTTCTGAAAGACAACACCTCTGCCTGATTTTGATGCTCAGTTCACTGGAAAGGCATCTGAACTCAACGCAAGGCAGGCAAACATAAGGCCCACCTGGCAAAGTTTTTAATGACAGCAACATTGTGATGGGAAGGACAAAGAAATAACACAACTTAATCTTATGAACAAGCTGTGGAAAGGCAACAAGAGATGTAGAACATAGCACAGCCCAGGCCTTTCAGCCACAATGTTGTGCTGCCATTTTAATCTACTCTAAGATCAATCTAACCCTTGCCTCCCACAAAGTCCTCCACTTTTCTATCATCCATGTGCCTAAGAGTCTCTTAGATGTCCTTAATGTATCTGCCTCTACCACCACCCCACAAACCTACCACTCCATGTTAAAAACTTACCTCTAACATTCACCCCTATACTTCCCTCCAATCACCTGAAAGTTATGCTTCTTTGCATTAGCTATTACTGCCCTAGGAATAAACAACTTCTTCAGTGTGGCAAATGGAGAGTTTTAAGGTAATGCAATTTGGCTTCACAGTGCAGCTATATTTGTCTTGTGTAATTACAAAGTTTGAGATCTATTAGGAAGTATTACCAAGGGAACCACACACCACATCAGTGGAGTTTTCACCATCAGAGAAGCCAATAGCATTTCACCAGAACCACTACAAAAATTCATGGTGCCAGCTCATCACTTTCTCAACTGCACTTTGGGAAAGATCAATAAACACTGAACATAATGACGCACAAATCTGGAAATTAATTAATAGGAAAGGCTCTTCTCTGAGCTACTTATTTAAAAGGCTCAGTTTATTAACAATTCATTTAATTTAGAGGTACGGCACGGTAACCAGTCCTTACGGCCCAAGGAGTCTGCACCACCCAATTACAATGTGACCAATTAACCTGCTAATTCATACGTCTTTGGAATGTGGAAGGAAACTGGAGCACTCAGTTCCCTGGTCCCTGGCTCTGTAATAGTGTTACGCTAACTGAATGCTATCGTGGAGCAAGGTTATCTGTTACTCTCTGGATCCAAAAATTGCAGGAACAAATATCTAAATGTCAGACTAAAGGACAACTGTCATCTCATGGGGTCCAAATGGGACTACAGTTGGGAGTATCCATCTTAATTATTTGTTTAAAACCTTTCCTGGAACAACCGCACTATCAGTTTCATAGTAATTTCCGAAATGTAGTGCACCTCTGAACAATAGCAGCAATTATTAAAAGCAATCCAAACCCACAGGTACAAAACAGCTTTGTCTCACGCTCCTGTATGGTAACCCTGCCAACAAATCTACTCTGCACCTCACATGAGCCCAGCACAGACATGCAATCACAAGGAAAGTGCAATAGTATCTTTACTTTCTTCGGACATTAAAGAGGCTCAGCTTAGACCATAAGACAGAGGAGCAGAATAAGGCCATTCGGCCCATCAAATTTGCTCCGTCATACCATCATGGCTGATGCCGGATCCCACTCAACCCCATACACCTGCCTTCTCGCTATATCCTTTGATGCCCTGACTGATCAAGAAAGCATCAACTGGCATCTTAAATATCCCCACAGACTTGGTCTCCACTGCAGTCTGTGGCAGAGCTTTCCACAGATTCACTACTCTCCAGCTAAAAAAAAACTCTGTTCTAAAAGGTCACCCCTCAATTTTGAGGCCGTGCTCTCTAGTTCTGCATACCCCCATCACAGGAAACATCCTCTTCACATCCACCCTACTTAGTCCTATCAATATTCAGAAGGTTTCAATGAGATCCCCACATATACTTCTAAATTCCAGTGAGTACAGGCCCAAAGCTGCAAAAACGCTCCTCATATGTTAACCCCTTCATTCCTGGAATCATCCTCGTGAACCTCGTCTAGATTCTCTCCACTAACAACACATTCTTTCTGAAATATGGGGCCAAAAACTGTTGACAATACTCCAACTGCAGCCTGACTAGTGTCTTATAAAGACTCGGCGTTATCTCCTTGCTTTTATATTCTATTCCACTTGAAATAAATGCAAACATTGCATTTGCTGCCCTTACCACAAACTCAACCTGTAAATTTACTTTTTGGGAGTCTTTTTTTTGTGTTTTTTTTAAATAAATCTTGATGCCACTAAGTAGATGGCAATGCCTTAACCATTTGTGTGTTGTAAGGCCACTAGGGCTCCTTCCATCCTTATCAAGGGGAGTGCTAACCTTCTCTCCTTTCATACAACACACTTTTTGGGAGTCTTGCACAAGGACTCCCAAGTTCCTCTGCAACTCTGATGTTGAACTTCCTTCCCATTTAGATAGTAGTCTGCATTATAGTTCCTTTTACCAAAATTCATTATCAAACATTTCCCAACACTGTATTCCATCTGGTAGTATCTACAGGAGGCACTGCCTGGCTCAAGATGGCAATTTCCATGAACTATCCTCACCATGCAAGCCATGCCATCTTTTCACATTTAACATCAGGCAAGAGGCCTGAAGTATCACAAAGTTTACCAACAGTTACCATTTGATTTTTAAACCAACTAACTCCTTCATCACTTCAACTTAGCAACACTTTGTACTAAAATAAATTGTCCTTTTTGTTCTAATTATGTTCTTTCTGATAAAAGAATGTGTCTAATTTATGTTCTTCTTGTGAATGCTGCTTATTTGTTGCTATGTGCCTGTAATTCTGCTGCTAGTAAGCTTTTCCATTGCTCTCATGCATCCAATCACTTAGGCATGCAATAATTAACTTGACAATTGAATGGTCCCACAGTGTACCTCAAGGCCAGGACAGCAGCAATCTACCCTCCACATCACCAGAACATTTCAGCTGCATAGATTGGTGATACCCCCCCCCCCCCCAGGCTAGCCTTATATGTCTTGTACCTCTGCCGACCACATGCTTAAACCATCATTCACTTCTTTAGAAACGAACATGATTATAAAAGCTGTTCTTGTGCTGCTGAGCTTCAATTGCCTTTATTGTTATTGTTCAGAGGTGCAGTGCTACCATCGGGGAGGATACAGGAGCCTGAAGACACATAGTCAGTGTTTTGGGAAAAGCTTCTCCCCCTCTGCCATCAGATTTCTGAATGTTTGTCTATTTATTGAGATACAGCACACAATAGGCCCTCCGAGCCATATTTTTGTATACATATATTACACACACACATAGACATATATACATACATATACACATATAAATAATAATGTATCTTATTGTAATTTATAGTGTATTTTATGTACTGCAAAGTACTGCTGCCACAAAACAATAAATTCCATGACATATACCAGTGATAATAAACCTGATTCTGATGAAAATGGCTGAATAGAAAGCGAAGACAGGTTATTATTTTTCAAAATATCATCCGAATCTGCAGCCGCACTGCCTTGTGAATACAGGAAGCTAGCCGAGCAGGAGTTGTTAAAGCAAGTAGAGGCAGAGTCACCAGAGGTTCCTGTACGAACAAACCAGCCTCAAGGGCAACAACGCCTTCAGGTCACAGGTTTAAATCATAATCAGTAAATGGAGATTGAGATGTCACGTCCAGTCACCAAAGTGCTGTCACCAGTTGGATGGAAGCAACTTTCCCATTAAAAGCCCACGCAAAGATCCGGTCAATTCCTGAAGTATTCCATGTTGTCATCATACTTTGTATCATGGGTTAGGGTCAGCTCAGACATGTTGGAAGTATACAGCACTTCGCTTCTTGCTGGCAGCATGTCGGAGAAAAAAAGTGTAGACGAGAAATTTTGCAAGAAATATGAAAAAGCAACACACACAAAATGCTGGAGTGAGTCAGCCAGTCAGGCAGCATCTGGGGAGAGGAATAAACAATTGACATTTCAGGCCAAGATCCTTCATCAGGACTGGATAGAAAGGGAGAAAATACCAGAATAAGGTGTTGGGGTTGAGGGGAAGGAAGTCAAGCGAGAAGGTGATAGGTGAAGCCAGGTGGGTGAAGAGTAAGAAGGGATCGGATGAAGTAAGAAGCTGGGAGATGCCTGGAAGGGGAAAGATTTACATATAGATGTCATATTAGAAAAGGATGAGTGCAGACAACTGGAGGCAAGACTCTTTATAGTCATAAGACAAAATAGGTATTTATAATAAGATTTGGCAGAGCACAAAACAATTACTTGGTTCTGTCTTCATTGAAGGTATACGAATTGAAGGATGGGAGCTCAACATCCAGGAATATTCAATATTCAGGAGGGATAGACAGGAAGGAAAAGGAGGTGGGGTAGCATTGCTGGTTAGAGAGGAGATTAACGCAATAGAAAGGAAGGACATTAGCCTGGAGGATGCAGAATCGATATGGGTAGAACTGCATAACACTAAAGAGCAGAAAACGCTGGTGGGAGTTGTGTACAGGTCACCTAACAGTAGTAGTGAGGTTGGGGATGGCATTAAACAGGAAATTAGAAATGCGTGCAATAAAGGAACAGTAGTTATAATGGGTGACTTCAATCTACATATAGATTGGGTGAACCAAATTAGCAAGGGTGCTGAGGAAGAGGATTTCTTGGAATGTATGTGGGATGGTTTTCTGAACCAACATGTCGAGGAACCAACTAAAGAGCAGGCCATTCTAGATTGGGTATTGAGCAATGAGGAAGGGTTAGTTAGCAATCTTGTCATGCGAGGCCCCTTGGGTAAGAGTGACCATAATATGGTGGAATTCTTCATTAAGATGGAGTGTGACATAGTTAATTCAGAAACAAAGGTTCTGAACTTAAAGAAGGGTAACTTTGAAGGTATGAGATGTGAATTAGCTAAGGTAGACTGGCAAATGATACTTAAAGGGTTGACGGTGGATATGCAATGGCAAGCATTTAAAGATCGCATGGATGAACTACAACAATTGTTCATCCCAGTTTGGCAAAAGAATAAACCAGGGAAGGTAATGCACCCGTGGCTGACAAGGGAAATTAGGGATAGTATCAAGTCCAAAGAAGAAACATATAAATTAGCAAAAAAAAGCAGCACACCTGAGGACTGGGAGAAATTCAGAGACCAGCAGAGGAGGACAAAGGGCTTAATTAGGAAAGGGAAAAAAGGTTATGAGAGAAAGCTGGCAGGGAACATAAAAACTGACTGTAAAAGCTTTTATAGATACGTGAAAAGAAAAAGATTGGTCAAGACAAATGTAGATCCTTTACAGTCAGAAAGAGGTGAACTGATCATAGGGAACAAAGACATGGCAGACCAATTGAATAACTATTTTGTTTCTGTCTTCACTAAGGAAGACATAAATAATCTTCTGGAAATAGTAAGGGACCAAGGGTCTAGTGAGATGGAGGAACTGAGGGAAATACATGTTAGTAGGGAAGTGGTGTTAGGTAAATTGAAGGGATTAAAGGCAGATAAATCCCCAGGGCCAGATGGTCTGCATCCCAGAGTGCTTAAGGAAGTAGCCCAAGAAATAGTGATCATTTTTCAAAACTCCTTAGATTCTGGATTAGTTCCTGAGGATTGGAGGGTGGCAAATGTAACCTCACTTCTTAAAAAAGGAGGGAGGGAGAAACCGGAGTATTATAGACTGGTTAGTCTGACATCGGTGGTGGGGAAAATGCTAGAGTCGGTTATCAAAGATGTGATAACAGCACATTTGGAAAGAGGTGAAATCATCGGACAAAGTCAGCATGGATTTGTGAAAGGAAAATCATGTCTGACGAATCTTATAGAATTTTTTGAAGATGTAACTAGTAGAGTGGATAGGGGAGAACCAGTTGATGTGGTATACATAGATTTTCACAAGGCTTTTGACAAGGTCCCACACAGGAGATTAGTGTGCAAACTTACACGGTATTGGGGGTATGGTATTGATGTGGATAGAGAATTGGTTGGCAGACAGGAAGCAAAGAGTGGGAGTAAACGGGACCTTTTCAGAATGGCAGGCAGTGACTAGTGGGGTACCGCAAGGCTCAGTGCTGGGACCCCAGTTGTTTACAATATATACTAATGATTTAGACAAGGGAATTAAATGCAGCATCTCCAAGTTTACGGATGACACGAAGCTGGGCGGCGGTGTTAGCTGTGAGGAGGATGCTAAGAGGATGCAGGGTGACTTGGATAGTTAGGTGAGTGGGCAAATTCATGGCAGATGCAACTTAATGTGGATAAATGTGAGGTTATCCACTTTGGTTGCAAGAACAGGAAAACATTATTATCTGACGGTGGCCGATTAGGAAAAGGGGAGATGCAACGAGACCTGGGTGTCATTGTACACCAGTCATTGAAGGTGGGCATGCAGGTACAGCAGGCGGTGAAAAAGGCAAATGGTATGTTGGCATTCATAGCAAAAGGATTTGGGTACAGGTGCAGGGAGGTTCTACTGCAGTTGTACAAGGCCTTGGTGAGATCGCACCTAGAATATTGTGTGCAGTTTTGGTCCCCTAATCTGAGGAAAGACATTCTTGCCATACAGGGAGTACAGAGAAGGTTCACCAGATTGGTTCCTGGGATGGCAGAACTTTCATATGAAGAAAGACGGGATCAACTAGGCTTATACTCACTAGAATTTAGAAGATTGTGGGGGGATCTTATTGAAACATATAAAATTCTAAAGGGATTGGACAGGCTAGATGCAGGAAGATTGTTTCCGATGTTGGGGAAGTCCAGAACGAGGGGTCACAGTTTTTTTCTTAATTAGTTTTTTTATACATTTTCTACATCGCTACAGATTTAAAAAAACCCAGATCGAAATGAAGAACATTAATACAGTGCAAAAATAAACATACAATAATAATATAATACAAAAGAAGATAATTGAGAAAGCACCCAAATTGAAGACATGTAAAATTAGTATCCTCCCCAAGCACCGCAACAAAAAAGAACTCCAGACCAACCACAACAAAATATAGAGAGTATAAATCAGGACATTCAAACCCCCAAAACTGTAAATACACTTAGCAACATAAGATATTAATGCCTACTACCAAAAAAAAGGAGCTAAAAGCAAGGGACCGAGAAAAAAACCTTAGTTAAGAGGAAGGTTATGAAAGTACTCAATAAAAGGTCCCCAGACCTTATGGAACTTTGTATCCGAATTAAGAACTGAATAATGAATTTTTTCAGGGTCTAAGCAGGACATAATATCATTAAGCCTTTGAGCATGCGTGGGCAGGGCAACATCTCTCCATCTAAGGAGGATTAAACGTCTAGCCAGGAGAGAAGCAAAATATTCGACACTTCGTCGAACTCAGACGTAAATCTGACTCACCCAAAAAAACGAACAAAGCAATTAAAGGGTTAGGTTCTAGGTGGTGATTCAGAATATAAGATAACGGTATGAAGACATTTTTCCAAAATTTCTCTAAGCTAGGACAAAACCAGTACATATGAATGAGAGAGGCCTCGCCCCTTTTGCATTTATCACAGAGAGGAATAATATTAGGGTAAAATCGAGATAGTTTAGATTTAGATATATGGGCTCTATGAACAATCTTGAACTGTAAAAGGCAATGGCGAGCACAAAGAGAGGTTGAATTAACCGATTTGAGAATCGAGTCCCAAGTCTCATCAGATAAGGAGATATTTAAATCATGCTCCCAAGCCATTCTAATTTTATCCACAGGGGCACGCCGTAAGGAAGCTAATTTATCACGAATAAATGATATTAAACCTTTACCTAGTGGATTAATAGAAAGAAAGAAATCCATAACATTTTTCTCAGGCATTTCAGGGAAGTTAGGAATTAAAGGATTAATAAAGTGTCTAATTTGGAGATATCTAAAAAAATGAGCATTGGGCAGATTGAACTTAGCACAGAGCTGTTGAAAAGAAGCGAAGTGATTATCAATAAAAAGATCTTCAAAATGTCTAATGCCCTTCCTATACCAATCATGGAATGCTGAATCATACGTAGTAGGTAAAAAAAGGTGATTATGTAAGATAGGGCTAGAAAAGGAAAAACCATGGAAACCATAAAATTTCCTAAACTGAGCCCATATACGCAAAATGTGTCTAACAAGAGGATTAACAATTAATCTGGACAAACTACTAGGGAGTACAGAGCCAAGAAGTGCAGAGAAAGATAAATCTTTAGTGGAACTCAACTCCATTGCCACCCAATTAGGGCACTCAGGTTGGCCATGGAAAAAAGACCAAAAGGTAGCACAACGTATATTGGCTGCCCAATAATATAAACAAAAGTTAGGCAAAGCCATGCCACCCTCTTTTTTAGATTTTTGGAGATAAACTTTATTAATTCTAGATCGCTTATTCTTCCACAGATATGACAAAATAATAGAGTCTAAGGAATCAAAAAAAGATTTAGGAATAAAAATTGGGATTGATTGAAATAAATATAAAAGTTTAGGGAGAACATACATTTTAACAACATTAATATGACCTACCAAAGACATAGATAGAGGTGACCATTGTAACAGACTCTGTTTTATAGTATATGAAAGAGTGGCAAAATTTTCACGAAAGAGATCTTTAAACTTCCTTGTGACTGTAATCCCAAGATAAGTAAATTGATTATGAACTACTTTAAAAGGAAGATCACGAAATGTTAATTCTTGTGCTTCTTTATTAATTGGGAAAAGTTCGCTCTTATGTAAATTAAGTTTATAGCCAGAGATCTGGCTAAACTGATCAAGAAGTGAAAACATTGGAGGTAAGAATGTAGACAGATTTGAAAGAAAAAGTAATAAGTCATCAGCATAATGAGAAACTTTATGCTCAACACCCCCTCCCCAAATCCCGGTCAATTCAGGACAATTTCGAAATGCTATCGCCAAAGGTTCTATAGCCAAATCAAAGAGAAAGGGACTTAAAGGGCATCCCTGACAGGTGCCACGTTTGAGGTTAAATAACTGGGATTTCTGAAAACTAGTCAAAACAGAGGCAGTAGGACACAAATACAGCAATTTGATCCAAGAAATAAAACTTTGACCAAAGTCAAATTTTTCTAAAACTGCAAAAAGGTAGTTCCACTCTATACAATCAAATGCTTTCTCCGCATCGAGGGCAATAACACATTCAGGAATCCCAGTTGGAGGTGAATATAAAATGTTAAATAAACGCCGGATGTTAAAAAAAGGAAGACGGTTTTTAATAAAACCAGTTTGATCATCAGAAATAATAGAGGGAATAACAGTTTCTAATCTATGAGCCAGAACTTTGGCCAAGATTTTAACATCAACATTAAGCAAAGAAATCGGCCTATACGAGGAACACTCTGTTGGGTCTTTACCCTTTTTTAATAAAAGAATAATAGATGCCTCATTAAAAGAGGGTGGCAATTTACCACAATTAAACGAGTCAGATAATACTGAGAATAACTGAGGAGAAAGAAGTGAAGAGAATGATTTATAAAATTCTACGGGGAACCCATCAGGTCCAGGAGATTTCCCTGAAGACAATGCAGAAATTGCAAAAGATATTTCTTCTGATGATATAGGCGCATTAAGTCTGGCTTTAAAATCAGATGAAAGTGAAGGAATATTCAGATTATTTAAAAAATGATCAACAGAGATATTGTCATTCAAAGATTTAGAGGAATAAAGTCGAGAATAGAAATTTTTTAATGCGTCATTGATTTCTAAGTGATCCGATGTAAAGTCTCCATTCTCCTTCCGGATCTTTGTAATATGTTGTTTGGCTTTGGAACATCTTAGCTGATTGGCTAGAAATTTACCAGATTTGTCACCATGAATATAGAAGCGACTCTTACTTTCAAGAAGTTGGCGTTCGACAGGTTGAGTAGACAGAAGATTAAATTTAGTTTGAAGTTCTACACGCTTCTTGTATAATTCAGGAATGGGGTCACAGTTTAAGGATAAAGGGGAAGCCTTTTAGGACCGAGATGAGGAAAAACTTCTTCACACAGAGAGTGGTGAATCTGTGGAATTCTCTGCCACAGGAAACAGTTGAGGCTGGTTCATTGGCTATATTTAAGAGGAAGTTAGATATGGCCCTTGTGGCTAAAGGGATCAGGGGATATGGAGAAAAAGCAGGTACAGGGTTCTGAGTTGGATGATCAGCCATGATCATACTGAATGGCGGTGCAGCTCGAATGGCCAAATGGCCTACTCCTGCACCTATTTTCTATGTTTCTATGTTTCTAATAACCTCCCAGAGGTTAGGGAAGCAGACATTTAATGAAGAGGAATTTGGAGAAACTATTAGTAGCAAAAAAGAAAAGGTTCACCTGGCTAGACAGGGTGTAGCCTGTACCCTCAACCCACCCACCCAATACCAGCCTCTGAACACCAAGCCACAGGTGATCCAATGCTACAGAGGCATCAGTGGAAGGCAAAGTCCAAAAGATCATAATAGATGGGAGCAGAACTAGGCCATTCAGCTCATCCAGTCTCCTCTGCCACTCCACTGTGGACAATTTACTATCCCCCTCAGCCCCAGTCTGCTGCCTTCTCACCGCAACCTTTGACACCCTGACTAATCAAGAATCAATCAACCTCTGTTTTATACATACCCAATGACTTGACCTCCACACTGTGGAAATGAATTCCACAGATTCATTACCTTCTGGCTAAAGAAATTTCTCCTCATCTCTGTTCTAAATGAATATTCTTCTATTCTAAGGCTCTGCCTTCTGGTCCTATACTCTTACTCCGATTGGAGACATCCTCTCCACGTCCACTCTTTCTAGCTCTTTTAAAAATTGGTAGATTTCTTCTAAACTCTAGTGAGACTTGCTGAGAACTCCTGGTCTAGAATTATGCAGGCTGCACACAGCTCAATGCTATTTTAAATTCAAGGGTACATCCTCATGAGCTCTGAGAAGTTCAAGGGCTCCAAACAAGTCAGCACTGCTGGCATGATGCTAAGCAGGCCCAATATACAAGCAAAGAAAGAATAGAATAAGCTCAGAGTACCAGGATAGGAAGCCGGTCGGTGGTGTAGTGGTACAGAGTACCGGGATAGGAAGCCAGTCAGTGGTGTAGTGGTACAGAGTACCGAAATAGGAAGCCGGTCGGTGGTGTAGTGGTACAGAGTACCGGGATAGGAAGCACATCCCATCAAATGCACGGTCAATCAGACAGGCAAACACAAGGAAATCTGCAGATGCTGGAAATTCAAGCAACACACACAAAATGCTGGTGGAACGCAGCAGGCCAGACAGCATCTATAGGGAGAAGTGCTGTCAACACTTTGGGCCAAGGCCCTTCGTCAGAACTAACTGAAAAGAAAGATAGTAAGAGATTTGAAAGTAGGAGGGGAGGGGAAAATGCCAAATGGTAGGGGGAGACAGGAGGGGGTGGGGTGAAGCCAAGAGCCAGAAAGGTAATTTGCAAAAGGGATATAGAGCTAGAGAAGGGAAAGGATCATGGGACAGGAGGCCTAGAGAGAAACAAAAGGGTGAGGGGAGACCAGAGGGAGATGGAGAACACCAGTAAGGTCTCAAAGCTCTCCGCTTCTTTTTGGATTCCAGACCTAACCAATTCCCTTCTACCACCACTCTCCTCCGTATAGCCGAATTAATTCTTACTCTCAATAATTTCTCCTTTGGCTCCTCCCACTTCCTCCAAACCAAAGGTGTAGCCATGGGCACCCGCATGGATCCCAGTTATGCCTGCCTTTTTGTTGGCTTTGTGGAACAGTCCATGTTCCAAGCCTATACTGGTATCCATCCCCCTCTTTTCTTCGCTACATCGACGACTGCATTGGCGCTGCCTCCTGTGCGCATGCTGAGCTCGTTGACTTCATTAACTTTGCCTCCAACTTTCACCCTGCCCTCAAATTTACCTGGTCTATTTCTGACACCTCTCCCTTTTCTAGATTTTTCTGTCTCCATCTCTGGAGACGGCCTATCTACTGATAACTACTATAAGCCTACAGACTCTCACAGCTACCTGGACTCTTCCCACCCTGTCTCTTGCAAAAATGCTATCCCCTTCTCACAATTCCTCTGTCTCTGCCGCATCTGCTCTCAGGATGAGGCTTTTCATTCCAGGACGAAGGAGATGTCTTCCTTTTTTAAACAAGGGAGCTTCCCTTCTTCCACCATCAACTCTGCTCTCAAACGCATCCCTCCCATTTCACGCACATCTGCCCTTACCCGATCCTCCCGCCACCCCACTCAGGATAGGGTTCCCCTTGTCCTCACCTACCACCCCACCAGCCTCTGGATCCAACTTATAATTCTCCGTAACTTCCGCCACCTCCAACGGGATCCCACCACCAAGCACATCTATCCCTCCCCCCACCTTCTGCTTTCTGTAGGGATCATTGCCTACGCGACTCCCTTGTCCATTCGTCCCCCCCATCCCTTCCCACCGATCCTTCTCCTGGCACTTATTCTTGTAAGCGGAACAAGTGCTACACCTGCCCTTACACTTCCTCCCTCACCACCATTCAGGGCCCCAGACAGTCCTTCCAGGTGAGGCGATACTTCACCTGTGAGTCAGCTGGTGTGGTATAATGCATCCAGTGCTCCTGGTGTGGCCTTTTATATTTTGGTGAGACACGACGCAGACTGGGAGACCGTTTCGCAGAACACCTACGCTCTGTCCGCCAGAGAAAGCAGGATCTCCCAGTGGCCACACATTTTAATTCCACGTCCCATTCCCATTCTGATATGTCTATCCATGGCCTCCTACACTGTCAAGATGAAGCCACACTCAGGTTGGAGGAAGAACACCTTAAATACCGGCTGGGTAGCCTCCAACCTGATGTCATGAACATTGACTTCTCTAACTTCCATTAATGCCCCTCCCCTTCTTACCCCATCCCTGATATATTTAGTTTTTTTTCTCTCTTTCTGCCCATCACTCTGCCTGTTCTCCATCTCCCTCTGGTGCTCCCCTCCCCCTTTCTTTCTGCCTGGGCCTCCCGTACCATGATCCTTTCCCTTCTCTAGCTCTGTATCCCTTTTGCCAATCACCTTTCCAGCTCTTAGCTTCACCCCACCCCCTCCTGTCTCCCCCTATCATTTCGCATTTTCCCCTCCCCCCCACTTTCAAATCTCTTACTATCTTTTCTTTCGGTTAGTCCTGACGAAGGGCCTCGGCCCGAAACGTCGACAGCGCTTCTCCCTATAGATGCTGCCTGGCCTGCTGTGTTCCACCAGCATTTTGTGTGTGTTGCTTGGACAATTAGACAGAATGTTTTGATAAAGCCAAATCAGTGGAACAGTTAACAGTTGCCTCACCATCAGTACTCATCCACATTATACTTTAAACACTGACTGAAGAAACTACTTCCTGTCAGTCTTTCCATTAGAACTTGAACTTACATTGCAAATGGAGGAAACATACAATTAGTATCTCTTTAACAGTATGCCCACTGCAACAGCTCCTCTGTGATGACTGAATTGAACAATTTGATTTAGTGAAGATGGTAACTCTTCCAAACAAGTACAGGCTGTGCCAAGCTGACCTCAGTGATCAAAGACAAAGATCCGCTGCTGCTATATTGGTCGATTTTACTTGTAGTGCAGTTACTAAGTGAACTACTGAGAATCATTTAAACAAGTAAAGTCCTGAAGCTGCTAACTTCCAGTGGCAATTAATCATTGATATACTCGCCTCAAAGCAATTGAAGTCCTCAAATCCATCAGAGCAGGGTAGTACGTCATCTTCATTTCCAAATCCAGCATCATCGTTCTGACTGTCAGAATCTGCAGACAGAAAAGGGAACTTCCTCAGTTTCTTTACACAGGAGAGATTCATACCATGCACACCTTTGTCTCACTTATTCATATGAAAACTGAATAAGTTTATAAGGTCAGTAATATTTCAGATCTAATTAGGAGTAACTCCAAATATATGGCCATCTAACAAAAATGAATTAACACTCACATCTTGTTCACTATCAACATAATTAAGAGCAATGATGACAGAGCAGTAGACATTGTCTCGATGGACTTCAGTAA